>NC_050501.2:5956281-6208781 GCF_012460135.2 Molothrus ater
CACCCAGCCCTGCTCAGAGCCCACATCCTTGGTTACCTCCCTGGTGGATTCATCACCCTGGCAGGGAGAGGAAGTGAGAGGAGGGTGGCAGCTGAGGCTGGCAGGCACAAACCTCCTAATTCAGATGATTGTGCTGAAAAAGGAGCCTTTGCTCCAGTGCCGAGCTTTAACCCCCTCTTAACCTGTGAGTAAAACACCAAATAACATTTTCAATGGCTTCAGGAGGGTTTGTTGTATGGGAAAGCTGGAACAGGGGCCAGATGGATTTTTTTTTTTTAATTTTTTTTTAAAGCACTCTTGGTTTTCTAAATAAAGTGGATCTGAAATAGCAGGAGCAGCCAGCACGGGTTCTGGCGCAGTGTCAGCAAGTATTGTTGGACTCTAAACAGCTGAGATCTCTGTCCTGGCAGCTGCTGGGACCAGCAATAGCTGTCTTGTGTTCATGGCTGCTCCTGACCACTGGCAAAATTCAGGCTTTTGACTCCTGCCTCGCTTCAAATCATCCCTGCCTCGAGGAGCTGAACTGTTTAAAAAAGAAAAAAAAAAATTATTCTGGCTTTTGGCAGATCTAAACGTTGGAAATCATCTGGTAGCTGATCCCCTGAGATATTCCAGTGTCAGCTCAGAAATAAACTGTGGTATGTTCCTAATTTAGTTGTCCCATCTTTATTTCTTTTGCCTGTAGAAACAGGAAGTAGCTGATGCAAATGTGGTGGTGCTGACAGCAGTGTGTCGGGCTCGGTGTGAGCACAAGCGTAGGTTTGACTTGCTTTGCCTATAAAACCAACATTTCTGTCTTCCAGAACGTCTAAGGAAGGGCTCAGGTTCATTTGCTGTCTCAGGCAAGGAAATAATTTAATTTTTTGGGTGGTTTTTTTGAGAATTTGCTCGCTCTGAGGCTGGGACAAGGCCAGCTCCTTCCCCAAACAGGAAGCTCCTCTTGCTGGGATGTGCAGGGTTTGGGCTAAATGATGTTTTTACCAATAAAATCCTTTTATTTTATTGCTCTGCTCAGCCTGTTTATGGCACAGCATGTCCCAGGCTGAGATGGGAATAAAGGGCAGTTGATGGATGAACAAATGTGCTGTGAAAAGGAATGGCCCCTCTGGCCCTGGGTGAAACTGTGTTTGCTGCTTCTGCTCCACTGCTAATCAGAGTTCAATTGAATTGGAACGAGATTTAAATCCTGTGTTGTTGTCCTGGAAGGGAGAGCTCATCCCAGCGCTGCACAGGGAGCTGGGAAGGTCTCCCTCATCCCTCTGGAGCACTGGGTGATGTGCACAGTAAAAATTACTCCTGGATGATTTGTAGAACAAAAAAAAAAAAAAAATTATTTTTGGATGGTCTGTGTGTCTCATCTTCCTCTTCAGAGAAGGGAAACGAGGTCTGATCATTTGCACTGAGACCTGTGAAGTTGATTTGTCACTTTCTGTGGAATTATTTTACATTTACAGGCCCGTAGACAAAACACTGTCTAGGTGCAGTCGGGGCAGGTCCGCTGTGTGGTTGTTTTTATTTTCCTTGTTGAGTGTTAATCTCTGATTTAGTTACAGCTCAATCGTTTTATTTCCCTCCGTGTGGGTATCCAGGCAGCAGAAATAACTTCATCCACAGGGCAAAGAGCACAGGGAGGGTGAGTCAGGAGGAGGGACTGACATCCAGGACTTTGGGTTGCCTGCACTTAGCTCTCATTTTGCTGCCAATTTACCAACTGACTTATCTTTTAAGTTGCCCTAATGCCACCCATTAAAAGGAAATTAAAATGAGTTCACCATCTGCCTGACAGCAGCAGGTTTGCCAAGCTGCTGTGGGGCACTGGGAGCTGATGGATAAACAAGGCAGGACTTGTCAAATGCAGGGAGAGGGAGCATGGGAGTGCCAAGAAACGCTGATTTTGGTGACTTTGGGGTGTTAATCCCACCCAGAGCTGAGGGATGTGCTCCTCCAGCAGCTTCCTTTGCTGCCAGGGGTAGGAAGCAGTTTTCCATCTGGATTTTCTGCCTGGTAATCCTGCTCAGAGCTGCAGTTTGCCACTGCTGGGGTAGGGAGCAGTTTTCCAGTTCTCCATCTGGATTTTCCGCCCAGTAATCCTGCTCAGAGCTGCACTTGGGGCAGTGGGGCTGATCAGATTAGAGCCTTGCTGGGGATCAGTGCTGCAGAGCTTTGTTTGAGTCAGTTTGATCTGAGTTTCAGTCAGGCTGGTTTTTAAGAGAGCTGATTTCAGCACAGGCTGCCCTGCTGTGTGGTCAGAAGGGGACTGGTCTTTACAGCATTTTCAGATTGATTTGCTCAGGAGACCACAGCTATGTGCAGCCCCCAAAAACCTGTAATAAACAATAATAATTTGGTTGCCAGTGAAGTCAGGTGCTTTGTTAAGTGTCAAATTTCCCCAGTTTTGCTGTCACAAAGGCAAAGCCAAGATTAACTGGTAGCTCTCCTGGTAGTGCCAAGCAGAGGTGACAGTGGGATCTCAAACAAGACCATGGGGCAGAGCTTGGACAGATTTCTCCTCCAGAGCAGCTCTCTGGATGACCAGGCCATGTAAAAGGCCATGATGTGATTTAAATGTTGCAGCAGATGGAAGTGAAGCCCAGAGAACAGATTCTGGTTGTGCTTGCAGGATCCATGAGCAAATCAGTTTGGAGAGATCACTGTGATGACATTTCCAGTGCTACTTTGCTCATGGATCCTGCAAGCACAACCAGAATCTGTTCTCTGGGCTTCACTTCCATCTGCTGCAACACTTAAATGCAGGGCCCCCAAATAGTGAAAGATGCGGGGCCCCCAAATAGTGAAAGATGCAGGGCTCCCAGTTAAAGATGCAGGGCTCCCAGTTAAAGATGCAGGGCTCCCAGTTAAAGATGCAGAGCTGTTCATTGCTCTGATGCTGCAGAGTTTCAGCGTCTCTGGACTCTTTTTTGCCGTGGATCTGGAAGCCATCCAGTGGGGTTTTGTGCACAGTGTGTCCCCTGGTTCAGCGTGGACAGAGGAGGAAGCTGCTCCTCTTCCTCCTCTCCCCTGCCCCCCGCAGCAGAGCTGCCTCTCCTGCTGCAAGCAGGCAGCAAAGGGGTGGAAAAAGGCCTTGTTTGTCTTGTGACATCAGTGCTGGGCTCGTGACTAATGCTGGATCTGCCCCACATCCTCTGGAAATGAGGTGAAAACGTGCACTTTTGAAGCAGCAGGGCTGAGAGGGCTTGTGAACAAAAGCAAAACTCAGAGTGAGAACTGGAGGTTTCCTCTCAGAGGGGATCCAGTGTCAGCTCAGCTGAGTAAACCCTGCCTTCCTCCTGGAGCACTCTGGGGATGTTCTGGGAAGGATCCCCTCCTCCAGACAGGGCTTTGAGCTTCTGCAGGCTGCAGCAACCCTTCAGAAGGGAGCTGTGTCCAGGCCACCGTAGTGATTCATGCTGTAAAATCTTTTTGATGAGTGCTGATAAGATAAAAATGCCCCAGTGACTTTGCTGCTCCCTCCCTGCATTCCCTGGCCATTACTGTGCAGGGAGCCTGACCTGTCTTGTTGCTCGGTGCAAAGCAGTAATTAATGGAAAGTTTATGTGACTTTTAAGACTTTTTCCAGATGACATGCAGCAAATGGCTTGCGTGCCTGGGCCTCTTTCCTGTGTGGTGGCTGCAGAGGAGGCTCTGCAGAGCTGCAGAGGAAGAACAGGGGCTGTTGTTGCAGAAGCAGCTCTGCTGCCTCAGCTCGTGCAGCTGCTCCCTTGGCGTGTGCCAGGGTGGCTCAGGCTCTGATCCTGAGCTTACAGATGCTCCTGGGAGCAATTCAGGACTCCGGGAGGTCCTTGCAGATGCATTTGCAGACTCAAACCCGGTGGTTTTCACCAGGAGTGTGTGAGCTCCCAGCAGAGCAGTGACCGTGTGCTCACAGCTGGGACTTTGGCCAGGGGCTGACTGCAGTGAGAGCCTGGGCAGACCCTTGTGTAACTGAGTGGTGTCACTACCAGGTTAGATGCTGGGAGTTTCATGTCCTTACACATGTAAGGAGCCCTTAAAATGGAATAGAAACTATCAAGGAGCGAGTGTGGCAACAGCAAGAGGCTGTTGTGTAACCCAGCTGTCTGTGCTAATGGCAGGGTGCACTGCTGGCCCTCCTCAGGGTGCAGAGCTGGGCTGGAATGATTCTCTTGGAACTGGTAGAGCTTGTAGCAGCCAGCCATAAACCCTCTGTGGCACCTGGGGATGCAGTAATTGTGTCCTGTCCGTGCAGGTTGTGGACAGCAGCAGACATGGAGAGGCTGGTGGAGCGGCTGGAGAAGGCTGTGGAGCGCCTGGAGAACGTGTGCCAAGGCCCTGGCATGTGTGGAGATGCCTCTGCCAAAGGTGAGGCCCAGGGCACCTCCCAGGGCAGTGCAGAGCTGGCACAGGGCTCGCTCTGGGGGAGCCAGGCTGGAGGGGGCTGCCCCGTGGGGATGAAAACTCCGTGCCTGCAGCACTTCCTCAGCCCTGGGCTCAGCCTCCTGCAGGTGGGAGGTGCAGCCCGGGGCTGTGGCAGCCTGTGGGGTGCTCCTGGTGATCTCTGTGCTCTGGTTTTTTCCACAGGAGTGGCTCAGTACGTGCAGGCTTTCGATGCCCTTCTGGCTGGGCCAGTGGCTGAGTACAGCAGGATCAGCAGAGAAGTTGGTGGGGATGTGCAGAAGCACGTAAGGACTCCCGTTCCCCCCCTGCTCCAGAGGTGCTGCCTCTCCTTAGGGCTGGAAGGGCCAAATTTGCTGTCAGGTCTGCATTCCTCTAACACTGTATCCCAGGACCTTTAGAATCCCTGAGGATTCAAAGCAGATGCCCGGATAACCTCCAGGTTGCCACCTACACACTCGGGGTGAATCAAACTTCTCCTGGAAATCCTGAAGTGCCTGGCTGTGTCCAGACCTCCTTTAGGAGGCCTGAAAGCCCCCCAGCCCTGAGCTGTGCAGCTCTGCTGAGGTTCCTCTGGGGATGGGTTCCTCCAGGAATGTGCTTTGGGCTCGGTGTGGCCGGTTCCTCACAGCTGGGGTCATTTGTTCACGTGCCACAAGGGAACCTCCCTCACGTTTGTGTCTGTCCTCAGGCTGAGATGGTCCATGCAGGCTTGATGAGCGAGAGGGCTCTTCTGGTGGTGGCATCTCAGCATCAGCAGCCAGCAGAGGTGAGTGTCCCCACTCCTCCTCCAGTTCCTCTTCTGGCCCAGCTGTGGCCGTGCTCACAGGGGTCTGAGGATGAGGGAAGAGAGGAGGATCTGACTCCATGTTTCAGGAGGCTGATTTATTATTTTATGATATATATTATATTAAAACTGTACTAAAAGAATAGAAGAAAGGATTTCATCAGAAGGCTGGCTAAGAATAGAAAAGGAAAGAATGATAACAAAGGCTTGTGGCTCGGGCTCTCTGTCTGGGCCAGCTGGGCTGTGATTGGCCATTAATTAGAAACAACCACATGAGCCCAATCCCAGATGCACCTGTTGCATTCCACAGCAGCAGATAACCATTGTTTGCATTTTGTTCCTGAGGCCTCTCAGCTTCTCAGGAGAAAAAATCCTGAGGAAAGGATTTTTCATAAAATATCATGGCTACAGCCCAGCTGTGACAGCCCAGGTTCCCCCAACACTCACAGCTACCCCTGACCTGAGGGCAGAGGTTTCTGATCAGGGATTTCCCACACTCTGAAGTCATGAACTGCTCTGGGTGCTCCCCAATATTGGGCAGAACCCTGGCTGTTGGTTCTGGGAGCTGCAGAACTGGCATTTCCCATTTGTTACAGCAGCTGTGGAGCTGTCAGAGCAGCCTGGGGCTGTTCAGCTCCCAGCCTCTGTCCCCAGTTTCACCTGGCACCAGCTCTGCTCAATCAGTGCTCCCTGAGAAGCTGCAGACAGGAGCTTGTCTGAGCCAGGAGCCACCCTGGGATTTGTGTAGCTCCTGCTTTTCAATGTGCGATGCTGCTCAGAGACTTTCAGGCATCAAACTCCTCCAGGAGCAGAGCAGACACTTGTCTCTGCTGAATGGCCTCTGAATAATGGCTGGGCTTTTAGGATTGATTTGTCCTTAGCAGGTAATTTAACACTTTACCCTGGGCTGCTGCTTCTCAGCAGGATGTGTGGCTGAGAATCTGATCCTGAATGCAATGGCTTTTCCCTGCTGAGAACTGTATTTTCCTGAGCAACAGGATCCCACCTTGCTTTTCTTTGCAGTTATTATCTCGCTCAGTCGTGGCTTCTACTGTTACATTGTGGGAGCTGGATTTCTGTGCTCCTTTCCTGTTCACTGCAAAATAGATCTGCATTTTTTCCCCCAAAATCAGCGTTGGAGGGTTGTTATGTTCCACCAGGCTTGCTGGGATGCAGCTCTGTGCAGCCTCTAGCCTGAGAACCTGCTGACAAATCCCAGGGACACGTTATTTAAATAAAGGATTATGAACAAAGAACAGCCTTCATCTAGGGTAGCTCTTTGTGCAGGTTGTCTGGCAGGAGTCTAATTCTGGAGCAGCCAGTTTAAAATGCAAAATGTGTAGGAACTCTCAGTGCTTGTGCTGAAGAATTTCCCCATCCTGTGACTGGAATGTGCTGCTGGGCTGCAGCTTCTGAAAGTGTGGCCTGGCCAGCAGTGCTTGGGACCTCTCAGTTTTCATCTAAACAGAGATGAAAAAAGCAGCAAAAGCAGAAGCTGAGGTTTTGGAAGGCAAGTTTTGCCCAAATTTGTCTCTCTCTGCTGCCACCAGCAGGAGACTCTCCGGTGCTAAAGGAAGGGAAAGTTTCCTCAGAGGCATCTCTGGAGATGTGGAATTGGCTCTTTGCTGTGCTCTGACCCCAGAGCGCTTCTGGCACTTCCAGTCAGCATTCCAAGGGAACAGCACACAGGAACAAATTTTTACCATCCAAATACTGAAGGATTGACTTGAGAAATAACTGGAATCCTCAAATCTGGCTTGGTGGGGGTGACCTTAGGACTTGCTGGGACTCTGGTTGTGGGTCAGGCTGTGGGTGCCAAACCTGCCCAGCACCCCTTTCTCTGAGGGTTCGTGGAGGAGAGGAAAAACCTAACAAACTGTGTTGGAACAAAGGAACCCAGGAAAGGCAAATGCTATTTCTGTCCTCGTTACTAACAAGCTTTGTCAGTGTCTCCTGGATTGAACATGAGTCACAGTTCTTGGCGTTCTCCCACGGCGCCGATCCGATGGGAGCAATGACTTCAGCCTGGAGGAGCTGGGCTGTGGGACCAAGGCTGGCTTGGACAGGGCCAGGCCTGGACAGGAGCTGCAGCAGTCACTGCTGCCAGTTGGAATCTTGTTCTGAGTCTCCATCAGCTCAGCTGTGCAGCCATTCCAGAGCCGTGCTAATTAATCTCGTTAATTGTCGCTGTCCCCGTGTGTGGTTTGCAGAACGCCTTCTCAGAGCTCCTCAAGCCCATCTCGGAGCAGATCCAGGCTGTGCAGAACTTCAGGGAGAAGAACCGTGGCAGCAAACTCTTCAACCACTTGTCAGCAGTCAGTGAGAGCATCCCAGCCCTGGGCTGGGTGGCCATGGTGAGGACTCCTTGGGAAGGGCTTTTCCTCGGGCTGCTGGGGAGGTTCTGGTGGGCTGCTCAGGGCCAACGTGTTCTCTCTGCTCTAGGCTCCAAAGCCCGGTCCTTACGTGAAGGAGATGACTGATGCTGCCATGTTTTACACCAACAGGATCCTCAAGGAGTACAAGGATGTGTAAGTTCACCTTTTCTCCTAGGGCTGGTGTTGAGCTTGGCCAGCTGGGGCTGTGTGAGTGTTCACAGGGGTCTGAGGATGAGGGAAGAGATGAGGATCTGACTCCATGTTTCAGAAGGCTGATTTATTATTTTATCATATATATTATATTAAAGCTGTACTAAAAGAATAGAAGAAAGGATTTCATCAGAAGGCTGGCTAAGGATAGAAAAAGAATGGAATGATAACAAAGGTTTGTGGCTGACTGAGACAGTCTGAGCCAGCTGGGCTGTGATTGGCCATTAATTAGAAACAAGCACATGAGCCCAATCCCAGATGCACCTGTTGCATTCCACAGCAGCAGATAACCATTGGTTACATTTTGTTCCTGAGGCCTCTCAGCTTCTCAGGAGAAAAAATCCTAAGGAAAGGATTTTTCAGAAAAGGTGTCTGTGACAGGGCTGCTCCAGCATCTGCCCACAGCTGCTTTCCTCAGCCTTTAATTCTTCCTCTTTGTGTTCTCAGAGATAAAAAACAAGTGGACTGGGTGAAAGCTTACCTGAGCATCTGGACAGAGCTGCAGGCCTACATCAAAGAGTTCCACACCACAGGGCTGACCTGGAGCAAAACAGTGAGTGCTGCTGCAGCAGGGAGGGCTCAGTGGGGCAGCAGCAGAGCCGGTGCCACCTCCTTTCCTCTTCCCTGCTCTTCCAGGGTCCCGTGGCCACAGCAGGGGCTAAAGCAGCGCCTGCCCCCCCGGCTGGGCTTGCACCCCCACCTCCAGGGCCTCCCCCTCCTCCTGCCCCCGTGAGCTCCAGCACAGACGACTCGGCCTCGCGCTCGGCGCTCTTCGCGCAGATCAACCGGGGAGAAGGGATCACCTCGGGTATGTGGGGGCTCAGGGAGGGAGGGACTGCTCTGCTGCTGCTCCTGCTGCTGCTGCTCCTTGTTTCCTGCTGCCCCTCAATGCACCTGCTTAAAAAGTACACAAAATCCTACCTGGTCCCAGGCTGGGGCTGGCGCTTTCCCAGGGACAAATGTGTAGGGTAAATGTGGAGGGTAGCAGCCCTAGGAGGTTAATGAGTAGGAGGAAGATTATGAGGGATGTTAAAATTAGGTCTCATTTGTGTCCTTTTTGTCTAGGGGTATTATGAGTTGTTTTGTGACTAGGTTGATAAGCCATAGCTGGAGGGCTGAGAGTGGGTCAGTGATTCAGTTGTCTAGGGAGGGTAGTAAGAGAGCTGGGAATGTTACTGAGATGAGGATTGTCACCCTCATCTGGCAGGTGGAGCAAGGCATGAACTTCCAGCTGGAAACACCTGAGGCTGATCCCTTTGGTTGCCTGCATCTTTCTGGTACAAAAAGTGCAATTTGGCAGCTGTTGCTTGCACAGAATTTTCCCCTTTTTTGTGTCCCCTGGTGAGCACATCAGTTCAGGAGGTGCTGGGCTTGGGGCTTTTTCCAGCTGCAGAGTGGAAGAGCTGTGGCACACTCTGGTTCTGTGGTTCATGTTGTGTTCTTGTCAATATTGCAGCAGCATTTCCTGCTTCCTCCTTCCCTTCCTGTCACTCACACTTGGGCTCAACTTAGCCCCAGCCTCAGGAGTTTATTTGTGTTTCAACAAGAGTTTTCTTGGCTGGTGTAAGCTCTGATGCCTGGTGTTTGGGGAGCTGCATTCCTGGAGGGGAGCTGGCTCTCAGCTTTGCCTTCTCTTGCAGGCTTAAGGCACGTCTCAGATGACATGAAAACCCACAAGAATCCAGCCCTGAAGAACCAGGGGGGCCCTGTGAGAAGCGGCCCCAAACCTTTCACTGCTCCCAAACCAGCCTGTAATGCAAATCCCTCCCCCAAGGCACCTCCTTTGCTAGAACTAGAAGGCAAAAAGTGGAGAGTGGTGAGTGCCTGGTGCTGGCAGGAGTGGGTTGGAGGGATGGGAGCTTTGGAGAAGCAAAGGGGGCTCTTGTGGAGAACTTTCTCCTAAGAGACACCAGCCTGAAGGCACCTGTTTGTTTTTAAAGGGATTTTCATTGTTTAATTGCTCTGCATTCAGAAAATGAAGTGTGTTTCCCCTGCCTTTTCAGGAAAACCAGGAGAATGCCACCAACCTGGTCATCAGCGACACAGAACTGAAGCAGGTAGCATATGTTTTCAAGTGCACAAACAGTACACTCCAAATCAAAGGCAAGATCAACTCCATCACCCTGGGTGAGTGGGGAGAGCCCTGAGAGCTGCTCCTGCCTGCTGCTGTGTGTGCAGGAGCTGGAGCCTCCAAAACCTCTGTGCCCTGATCTGCTTTTCTTTGCAGACAACTGCAAGAAGCTGGGTCTGGTGTTTGATGACGTGGTGGGCATTGTGGAGATCATCAACAGCAGGGATGTTAAAGTTCAGGTGAGTGCCCTGTGCTCTCTCCTGGCTCTGGAGCACTCTCCTGACCAGGAGTGTGCAGCTGTGGAGAATACCCATGGAACACCATCTGTCCCTTGGGAAAGGGCTGAAATTTGTGTCTTTGAGCTGTTTCAGGGTTGGGTAAGAGCTGAGGCTCTCTGAGGTAGGGAGCACATTTGGCTGCCAAAGCAGGAGGCCAGCAGCAGGTTTTATTCCAGTTTAGCTTGGCCATCTGATTTGGGATGGTCAGTTTGCCCAGTGCTGGCTCAGGTTTTGTTCTAAAGAGATCAGAACGAGAAATTGGGGAAAATTACAAACAAATCTTTGGATTTTTGCTAAAGGTGGGAATATTTGAATCCTGTGCGATCGTCACGGGGAGGGCTTGGACTCAAACCTCTCGCCTTGAAAGAAAACACCCCAAAAAATGCTGTGGCTGTCTAGTTTAGGCTAATTCTTCTCTGGCCCTGCCAGGTCATGGGTAAAGTGCCAACGATTTCCATCAACAAGACAGATGGGTGCCACGTGTACCTGAGCAAGAGCTCCCTCGACTGCGAGATCGTCAGTGCCAAGTCCTCGGAGATGAACGTGCTCATCCCCACCGAGGGGGGGGACTTTGTAAGTGCAGTCCTTGGGAAAGTGGAAAACTTTGTAAATGCTGCTTTGGAATCCTCCTGCAGCCCTGCTGGGGCTGGGGGATGCAGGAGTTGTGTCTTGACAAAGCCCTGCAGGGAGTGTTGGTTACAGCGGGGGGGAAGTTTGTGGAGTTTGGAGGTTGTGAATGATGATCTGAGTTGTAAAAATAGCAAAAAACCATCTGTAAATAAGATTGTTGTTGGTTTGTGAGAGCTGCTTCTTCCTCAGGATCTCCTAGGGGCAGAACAGGCACCAGTGGTGGTACAGGAGGTAACAGCACAAAGCTGAGAAAAGAAATGCCTGAAGCAGTGGGAGTGGTTACTAATGTCAGCCATAAACTGATTTTTGACAACAGTTCTTTGTTTTTACCCTCCAGACTGAATTCCCTGTCCCAGAACAGTTCAAGACAGTGTGGAATGGTCAGAAGTTGGTTACCACTGTGACAGAAATTGCTGGCTAAGCCGAAAAGCTCCAAGGCTCACACCCTCCCCTGGCCCTGCTGTGGGACAAATCTGCTTTCAGATGATTCTCTTAGATTTCTTGTACCTTTCTGCTCTCAAACTGCTTCTCTTCTACCCGAGAGACACAGCTGCCTGCCATCACTGAGGTTCCTCTGCCTGGGGCTTGGGGTAGGTGGTGGTTGTCACCTCTCTCAGCAGGAAGGTTCTTTTTCTCTGCCCTTGTCCCATCTAACTGCACCCATCGATCAGAGTCTCGGTGAACTTCACAGCCAGTCCTGGCAGTTGGCTTCCAGAGTATTGTTTTTGTATTGCCTTTAAGCAAAACTGTTCCATGTGAGAGGAATGTTGTCCCCTTTTTTAACAAGTGACAGTGTCTGTCAGAGGCCACAGCACCCAGCTGTCCTGGGAAGCTCCTGCAGGCTGCTCCCTCCAGCTCTCTGGAGCAGCTGCTGGCACCACAGGACATGGGAACGGTTTTGTCGGACCAAAGGCTGAGGACCTGGGCCAATTCCACCCTGATTTCTCTTCCATCATTCCCACTAGCTCAGTGCATTCCTGATTGTGCCATGACAGGAGGCTTTCATGCCCCAGTGCCACAGGAAGGCTGCAGTTGGTGCCACCATGGCCACCCAGCAGCCTGGCTGGTAGCTTGGAGCTGAGCACCTCTCATTCCATGAGCCCTCCACCTTCACAAGGCAACCTTTGCCCCAGGGCTTCCTTCCTGGAGCAGCTGAGCTCAGGTTCAGTCTGCCAGGACGGTTTTTCTCAAGCTGTGCCCTTCCCCAGAGGAAGGAGCTCCTCCATTCCAGGTCAGCAGTGCAGAGCTGTAAATACCAGAGTTGGATCAAGTCGGTTCATCACTCTCTTCCTCATCTGCAATCAGCCCCCTCTGAGTCCTCCCCCTTTTATCCCCTCCTCTTGCTTGGCTCTTTATTTTGGTGGAAGCTTGTAGCCTCAGTTCCAGGGCCCTGGAGCAGAGGGATGGATCACACAGTACTGTACTGACCCACAAAGGGAGCTGCACGTGCTTTGACCTTCATTTTTCCAATGCCTCGGGTGGCATAAGCATATCTGAAATGCATTTCTTCTGTAAAGTGTCAATGTTCTTTTTCTCTAGTACAAAACTTACAAAAAACAAAAAAAAAAAAGGAAGAATTATGCAATTTTTTTTTATTTTGAAACTGTCCTGTGACTTGTACTTGTCTTCTCCTGAGGCTTGTGAAAAAACCTTTCTTATGTACTTAAGATTATACAGAAGATAGAATAAAGTTAATGCCAACTTGCTCATTACTGTGGCTCTTGTCTCATTTTTGGGGGCACAAGTGAGCTCAGGCAGGACAAGTTCCCCCTCTCTGCCCGACCCTGCCTTGATTCCTTGGAATATTCCCAGAATTTCCTCAGCTCCCTCCAAACACAGTCAGCAGTTGTCCAAGCTTTTATTTAGTTGGTTAGATGGCAACTTCTTTATTGATTTCAGTTGTACAAAAGAACATAAACCAAGCCATTAGTTGAAAACTGTTCAAGCTGTTAATACTGCTGAATTCTAAACCCTTTTTTTTTTCCCAGAAACCCCTAAATTTGGCCTTTTCCCCCCTGCTGAAGCAGGGGCTGTGACATGATTGCCCTGCCTACAGCCATGAGAGTCTTGCACCAGTGAGCTGGGTTAATACTGCCAGGGTGCCCTGCAGGAACTGGGGGTGGAGAGCAGCTCTGAGCACTGGGGTGGATTCACCAGCCCTGGGCAGAGTCAGGGCAAGGCTCAGCCCAGCTGGGAGTGCAATTCCACCCTGGCAAAGCCCCCTGAGCCAAAGCCCTCGTGTTCCCCTCCCCACGTCCCTGCAGGCCTGGATGCACTGAGTGCTGTGCACAGTGGCTGGTGTTGGTTACAGTGGAAAGCCCTGCCCAGGAGCTTCACTGCAGGAAGGGGAGGATGGTGCTGTCAAACCACTCTTCTGAGAAGTGCAGGTGATCCCCCTGCACCCCCAGGAACACCAACTTCCCTGCTTTGTCCATCTCCTGCAGCCCCAGGCGATCCTGTGGGGAGAAGGGGGAGACTCCACCTCTGCTCTCCTCCTCGTGGAGGGAGAAAAGGGATTCCAGGGGATTCCTGGAGCAAAGCTTGGAACAGGAGCAGAGCTCATGAGGCACTGAGGGGGACTCTGGGCCAGGCAGGAACCTCCAGTGTCATTCCCTGGGTTCCAGCAGTGCCAGGAATGGCTGCAGGGAAATGTGCCCCCAAACAAGCAGCTCCTGGCAGGGGAGGCAATGCCCCAGGAGTGACAGGAGCAGGGCTGTGGGACCCCAGGGACAGGAAAGGGGACACAGCAGAAGCCCCCAGCACTCACTCACCTCTTTGTACAGTGAGGTCTCCTGCAGTGGGATGGTCTCCTTGGCTTGGCCACTTTTGTAAAACCCAAACCACTGCATTAAAATGGATAAAAAATGAAGGAAGAGCTGCTGAAGGGTTCCCAGGAGCCCCAAGCAGGCTTCCAGGACAGTGTCAGGCCTGTGCTTGTGCCCAGCCTGCCCCTCTGCCACCAAAGGACAAACCAGAGACAGGGAAGCCCCAAGAGCTGCTCTGCCTTCCTCACCTCAGAGATTGGAGGGTCCACCATGGTATCATTGAGGAATTTCACCATCACAAACTTCTTCAGAGCCATCAGGTTTTTCTTGTAGGTCTCGTTGATGCCCTGGATGGAAGCAGGAGAACACATCCAAGCCACTGGAGAGCCCAGAGAGAGGGGAACTCCTCAGCTGGAGCCTTCCCAGGCTGCTGCTCACAGGGCAGAGTGTCCTTACCCTCTCCTGGTTGATGTCAGCCAGGAAAATGCTGTTTTTCCTGTATTCCTCCTCCTTCAGTGGGTCATGCCAATACTCTGCTTGCACCAAGCTGCAGAGGGGACAAAGCAAAGCTCAGCCTGGAAAGGCAGAGCTGCTCCTGAGCCTGGCCTGCCCTGGGGTGTTGTAGTGTGTTTTTGTTTTTATTTGGCATGTTTGCTGTTTAATTTGTACTTTTGTAATCCCTCTGTATTTTCCTCCCCCTGTCTTTAGAGTGGCACAGACTTGCTCTTGTTATTCAGTTTAGTTATTTAGTTATTCAATTTAGTTTCTTTGTTTGTTACCTCCCTACTCCCTGCCAAGTTTCAAACCCCCTCCTCCTGCCCCTTTCCCCAGAACCTTTCTTACTCTCCCTCAGTTTTGTATCCTTCCAAACCCCATTAGTTTACTTATGCTGTTCTCCTCCCTTGCAATCCTTCATTGGTTTACACATTGTATTCCCTGCCTTGTGTTCCACCCCTAGCTAGAGATTTTATCCTCCCCTGAGACCTCCCCCTATTTATAAACTGTTGTTTGCCCTCAAACTATGGATGCCTCAACTAGGTATGCCTCAACTAAACCCCAGCCCCTGATTTTTTATCATGCTCCCTTCATGACTCATTTTCTCTTTAATTATCCGACCCAAACCTCTGTCATTGGTACCAATAAATCCCCCCTCCAGCAAACCACCCATTGCTCCAAGCACTACCCCCATGAACTTAAGCTTCTTTGACTGATTTTCAAGCCCATCCTTCCTAGGAATCCCACAAATTCTCATCTCAATAACATTCCCAGCTCTCTTACTACCCCCCCTAGACAACTGATGAATTACTGTCACAGACATCTTTTATGGAAAATCCTTTCCTTAGGATTTTGCCTCCTGAGAAGCTGAGAGGCCTCAGGAACAAAATGTACCCAATGGTTATCTGCTGCTGTGGAATGCAACAGGTGCATCTGGGATTGGCCTCATGTGGTTGTTTCTAATTAATGGCCAATCACAGCCCAGCTGGCTCAGACAGAGAGTCCAAGACAGAGCCTTTGTTATCATTCTTTCCTATTCTATTCTTAGCTAGCCTTCTGATGAAATCCTTTCTTCTATTCTTTTAGTACAGCTTTAATATAATATATATGATAAAATAATAAATCAGCCTTGTGAAACATGGAGTCAGATCCTCATCTCTTCCCTCATCCTCAGACCCCTGTGAACACCAGCACAACTAACCCTGACTCTCAACCCTCCAGCTATGATTTATCAACCTAGTCACAAAACAAGTAATAATACCCCTAGACAAAAAAGTGTTGTCCTCAGTTTGGGGCCTGGGATCCTGGACTCGGGGAGTTTTACCATTAAATAAAGTTAAATAAAGTCAAATAAAGTTCCCCCAGTTCCCCCCCAGGCCCGTGCTGCTGCCTTTTGTTTCTGTGCTGAACCTCCACTGGCAGCTGGGAGCCTGTGGAGCTCCAGAGGGGGAAGATTGGCAATACTGGGGATGTACTCACTGCTCCTGCACTGCCTTGCTGTAGGCCCCCAGGTCCAGGGTTTTGCGGATCCAGTCGCAGAGGTGGGAGCTCTCCCCAGGGCAGCGAGGGAATCCATAAACGCCTGGGCAGGACAGAGCCCAGTCACCAACCTGGGGCCCTGCATCCCTCCTGCTGCACCAGAACCTCCTCTTGCACAGCAGGAGCAGAGTTACCCAGGTAATCAGGCAGGTTTTAGCCCTGCAAGCTCTCAGACAGCCCCTCCTGCCCCAGGAGCTGGGGCACAGATAAGGGATGGAGGGGATGGAGGGATCCTCCCTCTCCACTACACACAAACAACTCCAGGAGCTGTGGGACTCTCAGGGCAGAGTATCTGAAATTCATTGCCAGACACTCTTAACTCCCCACTCCTTTAGTTCCTTTTCACAACTCCCTTTCCTTGGGGCTTTGGCCTTTCAGGATGCTGATTGTAAAATACCCTCGTGACCCAGGAGGTTCAGCTTCATAACTGGAGAATTTTCACAATTCCTGTAGCAATTTCCCACAAAATAACTCATCCCAAGAGCTCCCAAGATGTGTAAGAATCCTACCCAGGCAGAGAAGCCAGCTGCTGACAGAGCAGAGCAGAGCTTTCCATTGCCAATTAAGAAAGATCAAGATAATGAAATCAGCAAACACTAATTGGGCCAAACACATCGCCAGATCCAGCCAGGAACAAAGGGACAATTTAATCGGTGAGAAAGTGATCAGAGTTTAGAGAAGAGCCCCAAAAGGTGCCCAGGAGCTGTGCCAGGGGGCAGACACTACCTTGGTGCTGTCCTCCAATGGAGATGAGGCTGAGCATGGCAGGAGCAGGGCACCTCTGGGCCACAGCCCTCCTGTGGGGAAAGAGCAAAGAGCTGAGCTGAGCCTGCCCAGAATCAGAGAATTCACAAAATCACAGGATCACTGGGTTGGAAAAGACCTCAAAGATCATGGAGTCCAACCCAGCCCAAACCCCTCAACCAAACCCTGGCCCCCAGTGCCACATCCAGGCTTTGTTAAACACACCCAGGGATGGGGACTCTACCACCTCCCTGGGCAGAACATTCCAGAACTTTACCACCGTTTGTGTAAAAATAATTTTCCTGGTATCCAACCTGTATTTCCCCTGGTGTAGCTTGAGCCTGTGTCCTCTGATTGTGACAGTTATTCTGTGCACGTTCTGTGTGGGCTTGGCCACTGGGATTTAACCCTGCCCTGGAATTTTCCTGCTCTTCCAAGAGCAGGGAAATACAACCTGCCCCCTTGGAGCACTCCTGCCTTCAGGAATTTAACATTTTGTGTCTGTTGAGCACTTCTGAAGGGTCAAAAATGAGGATTTGAATCCCCCAGAGCCCCTGAGCTGGAGCAGAGTGCAGACTTACAGGAATTGGCCTCCCTGGGAGAAGCCCATGGCGTTGTAGCCTCGCTGGAGCTGGGGGTCCTGGGCCAGCTGCCTGCACACCTCGCTCACCTGCTCGTTGACATTCATGAAGAAGCTGTTCTCCATGTCCTGGGGATCAGAGCAGGGTGCAGCATTTGTACCTTGGCTGTGGCTGCTCTACGCTCTGCAAACACATCACTGACATTTGTGGTTTACCAAGGGGACCTGAGCTTTGGCAGGGACAGAAGTGAAATTCCTGTTCTGAGGCTTCTCTTTACCTCCACTTCCCTTCCCCTTCCTGCTCTGGTTGGCAGAACTGTCTCACATGGGGAATTGGCATTTCCCCAAACTTCTTCTCAACTTGAATCGCTTCAGATTTTGTTCATATCAATATAAAAATTAAAAATCAAACTTCTCCAGAACCCAGAAAACCACCTACACCCCACATTACCCTGAGAAACTATTTAAAGAAATTCCACAGCACTACAAAAACCTGTCAAAACCCATGAAGGTGCAGCAGCGTGTGATTGATTACACTGAAATAAATAAATGTTTGCAGATGGAAAAGCATGACCAGGGATAAATCCCTGCCTCAGCACAGCCTCCACCCCACGCACTACCTGCACTGGTTGAGTGTGCTAATCACTGGATTTGCATATTAATCCAATTTAGGTCAGGGATTTGTTTTCCCCCAGTGCTTTTCTGCAGGCATTAGCTGGACTTTATCGGGTTCTACCTGTCAAAGCTGTTTACCTCAGCGAGAACAGAAAATTGGCCGGGAAGCAGGGCAGGAATCCCGGTGGAATCCTGTTAGAAGCACGAGCTGCAGCGGCTCAGCCCCACCCCGCCCGCAACCCCGCGGGTGACACGCGGCTCACCTGGATCAGGCTGCTCCCGATCTTGAGCGACAGGACGTAAATCCCCGGGATTTTTTTCTCCACCAGTTTTTTGATGTAGCCCATGCTCACCGGATTGCAGCAGCTGTCTCCTGCCAGAGAGAACACCGAGATGCGCCACCACGCCACGGCCGCGGGCCTCACCTCACCTCCACAGACACACCGCCAGCCCCGCTGCCACGGCAGAGGGAGGGCCAGCACCTCCCGGTGCCCGCCGAGACCGGCGGTCCGGAGGAAGGGGACACCGGAGCGAGCGCCCCTCGGTCCTGCCCGGTTCTCAGCCCAGCCCCGCCGCCCCCGCGGCCCTGGCGGAGGGTCCCGGCTCACCCATGCCGTGCCAGATCACCAGGGGCGCGGCGGCGGCCGCGGGGCCCGGGCACAGCCCGAGCAGCGCCAGCACCGGCACCGCCGCCCTGAGCGCCGCCATCTTGGCTCGTCACATGACCCGCCGGCGGCAAGGGGAGGGGCGGGGTCTGGGGGCGGGACCAATCAGGGGCGTGGATCACAAACGGGGCGTGGCCGGGGGGCTCCCCAGGACCGCGGGTTCGAGTCCCGCCGGTCCCGATCGCGCCCAGAAATCCTGAATTTGCCCAAATTTGCGGCCGCATCCCGCTGCCCCCGGGACACGCAGCCGGGAAACCCACGAGGCCGCTGCTTGCGTGCTGCCCACGTGGCACTGCATCCTCTGTGTCCTGCCTGCGTTGGGAATGGGCTGGGCACACCCTGGCTGGTTTCCTCTCGCAGCGGCGGCACTCGGCGCTGCAGCCGCCGGGAAGTTTTTCTCAGCACCGAGGGAGGAGAAGCCTTCATCGGCCAGCCAGCCCTTCCAGCACACTGCTGTAAAGCACTTCCCGTTTCCTCCCGGGGGATGCTGCTCCCAGCCCCTCCCTGGTGCCTTGGCTGCAGTCCCGCGGTTGTTTTGGTCCTTCTCAAGTGGCCTTGGCAATAATCAGCGTGCCAGGGGCAGGCATCAACACCAAACACGTGGATATCGCACATCTCTGCCCTCTCGGGCTCTGTGTCCTTCCATTTTCCTGTCCCACGAGCAATTCCTGCAGCCCCTCTGCAATTCCTGCTCTCCCCTTTCTTCTGCTGGCATTGGAAGTTAAGGGGTGAAATAAAGGCTTCAAATCCCCCCCCCCCTTCTTGCAGGGACATGAAATAAAGGTTTAAAATCCCCCCTATGCTTGCAGGGATGATGCTAAGGGGTGAAATAAAGGTTTAAAATCCACCCCATTCTTGCAGGGACGATCCTGAAGGGTGAAATAAAGGCTTCAAATCCTCCCCATTCGAGCAGGGAGGATCCTAAGGGGTGAAATGAAGGTTTTAAATCTCCCCCCCTTCTTGCAGGGACATGAAATAAAGCCTTAAAATCCCCCCCATTCTGGCAGGTACATTGCTCAGCGCCCCAGGCAGCGTTCCTGCAGTGAGGGAAGGGACAGGAAGCACCCACTCCTCTCCTCCCTGTGACAGTTTTCTCCCTGTCTCGCTCAGGAAATCTCTGCTCTCTCTCTCTGTCCTGCTGGGACTCACAAACTCCTTTGGCACAGTGGCAGGATCAGTGCTGCCCTGCAGCTGGATTTCTCATCAGCCAGGTGAAAACTTGGGGCCAGAAACCAGCAGCACATCCCTGGATAAACCCAAACCTGCTCTCAGCAATGAAAGAAGAAAATTCCTTTCTTTGCAGAGAATCAAGACACGGAGCCCACCCCCTCTCGCAGAGAAAATGTGTGGTGGCACCTGGCAAAGCAGAGCTCGGGACTATTCTGGGGACAGGGATGACTCAGAGCAGGAAGAGCTCCCTGTGGGACCCATCTGGATGGATCTGGAGATGGGGAGAGGGTTGAGGGAGTGGTGAGTGGGAAGCTCTGTGCCAGGCACGGAAAGCTTCCTGAATTCAGCAGAGAAATGCCAAGGGAGGAAATGTCTCTGCAGCAAGAGAGGATGTGGCAATTCTTCCCTGTGAGGGCGCAAAGCCCTGGCAGAGGTGCCCAGAGCAGCCCCTGGATCCCTGGCAGTGCCCAAGGCCAGGCTGGATGGAGCTTGGAGCACCCTGGGACAGTGGAAAGTGTCCCTGCCATGGCAGGGCTGGCACTGGAGGGGCTTTCAGGTCCCTTCCAACCTGAAGTACCCCATAATTCTCTGATTCTCCGTGTCTGGAGTCGAGCAAAGCTCTTTGCTGCTGGCAGGAGTCAGGAGCAGAGGATGGGATGAGCTCACACCATCGGGTGGTCACACAGAGACAAAGGGAAGGGTGACACCCTGAGCTCTGTGCTGTCCCCCAGCATCCCCAGAGTGGCTGGAATAATTCCTCCTCCCTCTCTGCAGCCCTCAGCTGTTGCCCTGATTTTTTAAGATTTTCTAAGCCTTCCGATGTTGACATTTTGTAACAAACTTTCTCACACACTTTCTGTAAATAACTGATTGTTTTGCATTCTTTTATGGAGGAGGAGAAATCTGAAGGACTGTTGGTTTCTCCATTGGAGAGATGGCACTGTCACCCTCCAATCCACTGTCACTTTTGGAAAACTATAAATGTTGGAGTCAGGAAATAAACTTCCCTTTTCTTCACCTTGAGAGCAGCAGTGTGTGCTTGTGTTCTTTCCTGTCCTATCGTGACACTCAGCTTCTTTGATCTTGGCCACAGCCAGACCATCCCTGCTGGGCAAAGGAGAGCCCTGCTCTGGAGAGGGGAGGGGGCACAGCACAGCACCCCCAGCCCCCTGTGCCCGTGGGGAGCAGCCCTGCAGCACAGCCACATCCCACAGGAATTGGTCCTGGATTGCTGGAATCCATTGGACCCATGGATTGCTGGGAGCTGGAAGCCAGCCCAGCCTGCAGCTATTTCCAGCAGAGCTGTTCTTGGATGAAGGAAATCCATAATGAAGCAGCAATGTTACTGTTTAACCAGAGGCTTTTCACACCCTCTGCACCGAGACTCCTGACGCTTTTTTTTCCTCTCCTTAATGAGACAAGCTGGTTATTCATTTATCCTTCATCCCCGCTTAAAAGCAACTGAGGCAAAAAATAATTGATGGCATTACAGAGCTTGGGCTGGCAGCCCTGAGCACGGCCTTGGGGAGGCAGGGAAAGGGGATAAACAGGGAAAGCCCTGAGCTGCTGCCATCCTCACTGAGTGTGAGCCTCATTGAAGGCATTTTCTGCTCAGGATGTGGCCACTGAAGAGAACTTTGGGCTCCAAAGTGGTGTGAGTGAAGCTGAGTGCAGCAGGGAATGGGCTGCCGGCCTCCCAAGTGGTACAAAAAGAGGATCCAGATCCCAGACTGAGCTCTTGAAACCCACCAGCATTTTCCTGAAAGACTGAAGTGAAACTGGACTGCGTTCCCGGTCTGGTTCAAGGAATTTGGGGCTGTGAGAGTGTGAGAGGCTCTAATCACCACACTCGCTGAGAGCTGCTCCAATATTGGGTACAGCATCTCCCACCAAAGCTGCTGCTGGGGATTTTATTTTGGGTGAGAACAGCCAATGAATTAAATGGTATTAAACTATAACTGCTCTGGGGATCTGAGCCTGACTTCCCCTGATCCTTGCTCCAAGGAAGAATGAACTTTGGTTTGGATTTTCGCTAAGTCATGTCTATCCTAAGTCAAGAACTCTTATTTCTTCTTTTCTATTTTTTTGGTTTCATGCTGTGCCAGTGAGGGGGTTCCCAAAAGAACCCGAGAGGGAGTGTAGCTGGGACAGCTGATCACAAAGGAATATCCCACAGAGGGAAAGTCATTCCCAGCATAGAAATTGGGGTTCAGGAAGAGTTCTGGGAATCAACCAGAGCGTGGTGAACAACTGCATTGCCCATCGCATGTTCGGGTTGTTTTTTCCTCTCTCGGTTAATTGTAATTACTGTCAATATTTACCGTAATTACCGTATTTGGCTTTGTTTTCAATAATGAGCATTAATTAACGGCGGTTGCCATGGCAACCCAGCCCTCCGCCCGCCAGGGGGCGCCGCAGCCCCGCGCGCTCCCACAATTCCCCGCGGCCGCGCCCCGCCTGCCTCTTCCCCGCCTCCATCATGGCGGTGAGTGCCGGAGCCGCGGGCCGGGACCGGGCCGGGCCGTCTGCATCCGCCGCCATCCGCGCTCGGAGAGGCTCGCCCGGCCGCGGCCCGTGCGGGCGGGAGCGGGGAAGGCCGACGGGAGCGGCGCGGGGGCGGGATGGGCGCGGAGGAGCCGGTGGGGCGGCTGCCGTGACAGGCCGCGGCCCGCCCAGTGGCGGCGGCGCTCCAGAAAGGGCCGCGGTGCCGGAGTTCGGGCCCGGCGGGGAGCGGGGCGCGGTGTCCGCCTGCGGAAACCTTTCTGCGGACCCCCGGCGGAGCGTCCTGGGGCTGCCGGGGCGGGCGGCGGGCCGCGGCCAGGGCAGCCCCGGTTACCCCCGGTGTGGTCTCTCCGCAGCAAGACCAGGGTGAGAAGGAGAACCCGATGCGGGAGCTGCGGATTCGCAAACTCTGCCTCAACATCTGCGTCGGGGAGAGCGGGGATCGGCTCACCCGCGCCGCCAAGGTGCTGGAGCAGCTCACGGGGCAGACCCCCGTGTTCTCCAAAGGTGAGCGCCTGCCCAGGAGCCCTCGCTGTTCCCTCGGGTGTTTTCGGTCCTTTCCCCTGGGTGCGGTTCCCAGGAAAGGGCTCCTTGTGTCGGGAGAGCTGCTGGAGAATTGGGGGGCTTCAATATTCAGGGATTCGTGCTCGTTTGTGCGTTTTAGTTCTGTCTCCAAACTCAGGGGATGCATCCAGCATCCCTTAACACGAAGTGTGGGGCTGCGTCGGTTCTTTGTGATTCCCTTGAATTTATTGGGTGTTGAGAAGCTCCGCATCCCCCGGGTGGGAATTCTCTGGCTGTCCCCTCAGTGTAACTGTTGCTGCCCACAGCCCGGTACACGGTGAGGTCCTTCGGGATCAGGAGAAACGAGAAAATCGCTGTTCACTGCACGGTTCGCGGGGCCAAAGCAGAGGAAATTCTGGAGAAGGGGTTGAAGGTGAGGATTTTGGGCTGGATCTTTGCTTTGTGAAATCACAGAACTTTCCCTTTCTGACTGAAGGGGTGTGTGCTCTGAAATGTTGTACCTGTTTTAGGTACAGGTTAGATACACGGTATGAAGTGTTCACACTGTTTATCTGGGTGCTGTTTCGGCCTTATTTAAGAACTAATTGGTGCAGCAGCTGATTTCTTTTGCTTTTTGTCTTTGCTGCTGGGATTTGGAAGTAAAATTTTTGGGATAAAGAGTCAATAGCTTGTGAGCGAGTTGGGGGTCTGGTAGCAGTGGGCAGGAGTTTTAATTCTGCTCCCAGTCAGGAACAAAATAACAACCAAGAACCAACGTTTCAGGTGCGAGAATACGAGTTGAGGAAAAACAACTTCTCAGACACGGGGAACTTTGGCTTTGGGATCCAGGAACACATCGATCTGGGCATTAAATACGATCCCAGTATCGGGATCTACGGCCTGGATTTCTACGTGGTGAGTATTCCCTGTTTGCTGGCCTTGTGGGAAGGTTCCAGAAGGAGCCTGGAACGAGCACTGGCTCCCATGGACTTGCTGGAAGATAAATTTGGGTTTTGCTGACATTTTTCTAATCTGAGATTCCCAGAGCTGCCGCAAAATCCCTGATTTATGACAAATCTCACAAAAGCTTCTTCAGAAGCAACTCCTGGGATAACACAGAAATGGCAGCAAGGCATCACTGATGAGGAAACTCCAGGCTTCCCTCCTGGAAAACTGGAATTTAGTTTAGGGAAACAGAAGGTGCCAGGATGAAGCAGTGCTGTTGGCTTTGTCCTGCAGGTGCTGGGCAGGCCGGGTTTCAGCATTGCTGACAAGAAACGCAGGACTGGCAACATCGGGGCCAAGCACAGGATTGGGAAGGAGGAGGCCATGCGCTGGTTCCAGCAGAAGGTACAGTCCCATCTCCAGTTTGTATCCCTGGAGTATCCCAAGAGTATCCAAGGAGCAGCAGATTGCCTCCTGGAAAGTCTGGAGCAAATCACTGGTCACATCTTGATGAGTGCTGAAATGTGGATTTTGCTGTCCCAGAGCAGTAGAAGCTGCTGCTACTGAATAGAAACATTTGTGCTTTTTTTGGGTGTGCTGAACTGAGAGAACAGCTCTTGGCAGGAGAGCTGGGAGGAATGACCAGCTCTTGTGTAAATGGCTCCCAGAGTTTTTGGAGTTTGGGGATCATGAGTGAGGAGGCAGGGTTAGGATTTGTTGGTCTGACACAGCTCCAAGCTCAGCTGTCACGCTTGGAGGATGGAGAGATCCACAAATAAAACAAAATTTTGGGCTTATCTGTCCATATAATGAATGGGAGCTGCTGAAAGCTGGGTTGGAAATCTCAGAGGTGGGCACTGCCGATAGTTTCTTAGGTTTTTGTTTTTAATAAAAAGTGTGGAGTCTGCCTGACCCACACAGGTCACACCCTGTCAGGGAGGTCTCTGCCTGATCTTGCTGAATTCCTGTTTTCCCCCATCCTGCCTGGTTGTGTTAATGTGGCACAGTTGCCCTCAGGGCCCAGATTTTGGGCTGCTCCGACCAGCCCGTGGAGGGTGTGGCTGCTTGTTCCAGGGATTTTATCTGAGCACAGCCCCTTGGACATTACAGCACAGAGGCAGCTGGCAGCAGGAAAACTGCTCTGCCATGTCCATGTTGGCTTGGAATGTCTCTGGTGATTCAGGTTTTCTGCACAGCAGCACTGTACTTTTACCTCATGGTGATTTCTCACTTGGTTCTTTGTTTTTATTTCTTCCCCTCACAGTATGATGGCATCATCCTTCCTGGTAAATGAGCAGTTCCTGTTGCCAGAGAAGTAAATAAATTTTTCTAACCCCTAACATGTGTTGTGAATTTTGTGGGGAAGCTGATGGGAGTGAGGGTCCTTCTTTTTTCCCTTTTTGTATTTTCCAATCCCTGCTGCAATCCAGTGCTGCAGCCTGGGGAGAAACACTCTTCTGTAATTTCTTCTGTGTCTGCATTCCCTGCTTCAGCTTTGAGATGGAGATGGAGGCAGCTCAGGGGACAATTTCCTAGCTCCCAAAGTTTGCAGTGACCCCAAACATCAGTGTACCTCCTTAGCCAGCTGTCCCACACCCCTGAGCTTGGTGTCCTTCCTGCAGGTGGGTTCTGTCACCTCCCAACTCCCAGCCAGCCTGGAAAATACCTGGGCACTGCTGCTCCAGGCACTCCATTGCTGCTAATAATTCCTTCAGCCCCGT
This sequence comes from Molothrus ater, assembly GCF_012460135.2. Lineage (NCBI taxonomy): Eukaryota > Metazoa > Chordata > Aves > Passeriformes > Icteridae > Molothrus > Molothrus ater. The sequence continues at coordinate 5,981,249 of NC_050501.2, forward strand.
TTTAGAAAACAACAAAGGCTTTTCCCCCATTTTCCATTATTCAGCAGCTCCCAGCCCCACACAAGGTCTCTGCTAGTGCTGCCAGGTGTGTCCTGGCTCTCTGTGACTCACACACAGGCTGGGGCTGCTCTTACCTTGCTCTCAGACAGGTTTGTGCAGGGGGAAGCTGTGCCTAACACCAGGATTTGCAGGTTGAGGCACAGACCCTCAGCTTTCCCCATACAACATCCTCCACCCAGCCAGCTGAGTGCTCTTATCACTTCTACACTTCCAGCAGCCTTTTGGGGTGCTGTGAGCTCAGCCACCCTCACTGAGTCCCAGGGGCACAGAAAGGGCTGGACTCAGATCCACACTCAGACCTGGAAAGGGCTGGACTCAGGTCCAGACTCAGCTGAGACAGCTGCCAACCATCCCAAAGAAAAGCAGCCATTGGGAGGCAACTGGAATAGGTGTGAAGTGACATTGGGTCTGGGAAAAAATATGTCCAGTTCAGCGCTCCTCAGGTCAATAAAGATGAGGAGCTTCTGGAGTGGTTCTAAACGAGGGAACAAAGATGATTAAAGGACTGGAGAATGTCCTCGATGAACAGTCTATGGGAGCTGGGCCTGGTCAGGCTGGAGAAGGGAATGTTGAGAGGGGACCCCATAAAATATCCCTAAGGTCTGTCAGAGGATGGTACCAGGCTCTGTTCAGGGACAGGATGAGGAGCAATGGCCATAAAATAAAACACAACGAGTTCCACCTCAACATGAGGAAGAACTTCTTTCCATGAGAGTGGCCAAGCCCTGGGACAGCTGCCCAGGGAGGGCTGGAGTCTCCCTCTGTGGGGACATCCCAAACCCACCTGGACGTGTCCCTGTGCCACCTGGTGACCCTGCCTGGGCAGGGGTTGGGCTGGGACATCTCCAGAACCGCAGCTCCTCCGGGATTGTGGCAGCCCCTCCTGAGGGCAGGGCCGGCATTGCCGCGGGGCCGCGCTCCCCTCAGCGCGGCGCTGCCAGCACTCAAGATGGCGCCGCTGCCAGCCTCCAACATGGCGCCCGCCGCCCTCTGCCCTCACCCGCCATGGCCGAGGCCGCGCGGCTCCGCTTCCGCTTCCTGCCCGCAGCCAAGATGGCGGCGGCGGCGGGGCAGCGCCGTGGGCCCGGCGGCCGCTGAAGCCGCTTCCGCCGCCGCCGGCTCTCCAGCAGTAAAAATGGCGGAGTCGGTGCTGGAAGTTGTGGGCCGGCTCCAGGCGCGGCTGGCGGGCAGCGCCGAGCCCAAGAAGGTGATGGGGGCTGCCTCAGCCCGCCGGGGTGCCAGCGGTGGGGACGGGGTTCGGGAGTGCGCGGGGCAGGGCCTCCCTCCGCCGGGGCTTTCCCTGCGGGCAGCTCCGTGCCCGGCCGGGGCCGCGCTGCGTGGACTGAGACGTGCGGGCTGCCCGGGGCTTGTGCCCGGCTCGCGGCCCTGGGGGTCCCGTGGCGGCGGGCCGGTGTCGTTTGTGGGGTGCCCCCGTGGCAGCGGTGGGCGGGCGTCCCTTTTTAGGGTCCCCCCGCGGCAGCCTTGGGGTGGTGGCAGGGGTCTCGTGGCGGGTCCCCCCGTGGCAGTGGCGGGCACGGGTCCCTTTGGGGTCTCCCTTGGCAGTGGCAGGCATGGATCTCTTTTGGGGTCTCCCCTGGTAGTGACGAGCAGGAGTCCCTTTTGGGGTCTCCCTTTTGGGGTGTCCCTTGGCAGTGACGGGCCGGGGTCCTTTTTGGGGTCTTCCTTTTGGGGTTTCCCTTTTGGAGTCTCCCTTTTGGGGTGCCCCGTGGCAGTGGCAGGCAGGGGTCCCTTTTGGGGTTTCCCTTTTGGGGTCTCCCTTTTGGGGTGCCCCGTGGCAGTGGCAGGCAGGGGTCCCTTTTGGGGTTTCCCTTTTGGGGTCTCCCCTGGCAGTAGCGTGCCGGGGTCCCTTTAGGGGTGCCCGGTGGCCAGGCCGGGGCCCGGCTGGGCAGCGGAGGGAGAACTCTCCGGAAGAGCCTTGTCCCGGTGACGTGTTGGGTGGCGGAGCCGCGGCGCCTGTGAGCCCACGCAGGGAGGCACCGCCGCGGGGCTGGGGGCCGGGGCTCCCCCTCCTGTCGCCTCCGTTCCCTCTGGCCTTGGGGGATCGCTTGGCTCCTCTCGCCCCTCTCCACGAGGGAACGTGCCCGCTGCCAAAATGCTCTGCCCGCAGCAGCTGCGGTGCTGCCCCGACCTGCCTCGGCCTCGCTGTGCTCGGTGACATTCGGCTGGTGACAGTGACTGTCCTGCCGGGCACCAGAGCTGGTTTTTCTAGTGAGATTTGGAATTCTGGTTGAACTCGGGCGTGCTGTTACTCCATTCCCCTGTTTGAAAGGGGGAGCATCTGCTGGGAGCATTCACACGTGTCGGGTTCGCGTTTTGTGTAATTCAGGTGAAAGAGGAGGCAGGCAGGGCTGTGCAGCTGCTCCGTGCTGGGCTGACTCTGTTTCGCCGAAACAAACACCTGCAGAACTCGCTTCCCGAGATCTCCCACCACCCAGGAGGAGGAGAGGATGCTGGAGTGCTGACCCTTTGAAATGGGAGCCCCTGCAGGAGCTCCAGCCTGGCTGGGGGTGATGCAATGGGATCTGATTACTCTTCTCACCCTCTCAGCCAGGACCGGAGCAGGGTTTAACTGGTGGAGCCCCAAATGGAGCTGAGGGACTGCCAAGGAGGCAGATCCAGGGGGTCTGAGCTTTCTGAGATCATGGGCAAGACTTGTAATATTGTTTCAGCACTCTGTGCACAGAGAATTAGCTCTACTGTTCCCAGCCCCTTGTGTGAGCTCGGGGCAAGAAGTGCTGGAGTGTTTCTGGAGCACTGCAAGCCGCGGGCAGTGTTTGCACAGCCCGACTCTTTCTGCAGTGACCTCGTGGTGTGAAGTCGTTTCTTGCTCTGTTGATCCTGGGCGGTTTTGCAAGGGCAGGCAGAGGAGGTAAAGCAGGGTAATGACTTGAAAAGCTCTTTTCTTCTGCAGCAGAAAGGCCCTGTGACCTATATTCTTTACTTCTGATACTTTTCCAACCATATCCTCGGAAGCATTAGTGGTTTAAAGCCTGAATTTAGTTGCCATTGCATTGTCTTGATGGATCTTGTCAGGACCTTCCTGCTGAAGAAATTTTACCCCATCAGCAGGACAAATCCACAGCATCCCTGGGTGCTGCCCACCCTTACACCATTTCCAGTCCTCACTTTTCTTGCCTGATCGTTTCAAAATATTTTATCAGGAATGTGAAAGAATAATATTTGCCCAGTATCATGCACAACTCACTGCCTTGCTGAAAGGTGTAAAGTGTTGTTATTCCTGGTTTTGGGTAAAAATTTGGCTGCTGGCACAGAACAGTGCGAGTGAAATCTTGGACAGTGCTGTCATGGTTTGGAAAATGTCCTTTTTTTCCAGCAGAGGAGGTACAAGTTCTGCTCCAGGGCTATGGGAAGAAAGAGGAGAAGGAAAACATGAACAAGAGCATCTTCGTGGAGGCCAGGCTGTGCTGGAGCAATCTGATATTAGAGTGTGTTTGTAGTGTCGTAACGGTCTGGCTGCCTTCTTTCAGGGAAAGAAAATGATCCACCCATGTTCAACAGGACTTGATTGGAGCTGGAGCTCAGTTTTATGGGTTGTGTCTTGATTGACTGAAGCCCTGCCCTGTTCTGGGGTGTTTTAGAAGAGCTTTGTCGTGTGTGTCTCACAAGACATGAGCCTGGTGTTTTCTGTCTCCCACCTGGTCACCTTTTCCTCGCAGGATTTGTATGATCTTGGTTATTCCCAAGATGAGCTGCCAGATTTAGAATCCCAGGATTGTTACAGGTGGGAAAAGACCTCCAGGATCAAGTCCAACCTTTGATGGAACCCTTCCATATCAACTGAGTTCCACACTGAGTTGTTTCTTGAACACATCCAGGGATGGGGACTCCACCACCTCCCTCCAATGCCTGACCACCTTTCTGTGAAGAAATTCCTCCTGTTGTCCAAAATTCCTCCTGATGTCCCTGTAAGCCTCAGTGGGATGAACTCCATCAGCTTGTTTCCAAAGGAAATTAAGTTTAGTACGAATTTTTAAGCCTCACTGCATCCAAGTTGTCTCACTTGGTGCATCTCATGCAGAAGGACCTGTGTTCCATGGAGGAGCTGACTGCAGTGGCTGTGGAATAACTCAGCTCCTGGTGAGACGTGTTCTGGATCAAGTGTGTGCCTCTCCTGGTCTGCAACCACACTGAGAACAGCATTCCCATTGAGAGCAGCACTTTTCTTCCTGGAATTCAGCCCTGAAGGCAGCAAATAACTAAAGAGCAAACAGAACTGTGGGAGATGCTACACTGGGGTGTAGCTAGAAAATATTTAGGGACATCAGAATGAGTTCTCCTTGGGTTCTTACTCTCACAGTGGGATTTTGTAAGCTCTGAAGAAACTTTTCTATGAATTTAATTACTCACAGAGATGCTGTTGCTTTAATATTGTCCTGGTTTACGCTTTTTCTATCTAGTACAAAAATCCATCCTTATTTCCCTTCCTGTCCCCTTTGTGCACACAAGTCCAAACTCCTTTATTACCAATCCCAGAAGGATTTTGGCCTTCCCAGAGGGATCCTGACCCCTGAACTGTGGCAGGCAGCCCGAGGAGAGGCAGCAGAGTTGGGCTCTGTCTCTGCTGCCTTTGCTTTGGTGGCTTCAGTTGCCAGTGCACTTGTTGAGCAGCTGTGCTGGCAAGGCAACAGCAGCCACTCTTGGTATCAGTGTTTCACTCTTCTAAACCAAGAAAACCGAAACCTTCTGTCACAGTTATTAGGTCCTAAATATAAAGGAGTGGTTTCTAGTGAGCAGAAGTTGTGGTTTTGCTTATGTCAGTGGAACCCTTCTCTGGGTGTCGAGGAGTGTTTCCTCTCTGAAAGCAAGAACCCTCCTCAAACAGGTTCAAGGAACTCATTTCCCTCCAGAGGAAGGAGACCTGCAGACCTGTCTGGGCCTTGCAGGGTGGCTGTGGGGGTGCCTGGGTGTCAGCTCAGGCTGACAGTGCTGATTTGAGCACGAGCACAGTGCTTTAAAGAGAAGATCTTCTGGATCAGGGGCAGCCCTTTGTATGGCATATAGCATAGGAGTGCTGAGCACAGCCTGGGCTGTATAGGGGCTATAATAATGGGAATGCTGATGAGGCTGGACTGTGGCTATAGCTGAGCTGTGGGAAATGATGTGAGGGGCAACAGTGCTGTCAGATGTGTTCTACCATGTACTGTAGCTACAGAGCCAACAGACATCGTGGTGAGGCCATGTCCCAAAGCACCTGGCTGGCACAGGTACAGGAACATCCCCTTCACTTAGAATCCCACAATCATTAGGGTTGGAAAGGACCTCCAGGATCATTGGGTCCAAGCTGTGACTGATCCCCACCTTGTCAGCCAGCCCAGAGCCCCGTGTCTGGTCAATCCTTCAACACCTCCAGGCATGGTGACTCCACCACCTCCCTGGGCAGTCCATTCCCATGCCTGGCCACCCTTTCCTGAAGGACTTTCTCCTGGTGTCCAACCTGAAACTCCCCTGGTTCAGCTTGAGGCTGTTTTTTCTTGTCAAACTCCTCCAGCTCCTCCTTGGAGAGGGCTCCTTGTCCCACCCTGTCCCATGGAGCAGCTGAAGATGCTGGCAGAACCTTGCTTGGGGTGTGTGGAGGAAAAAACACTTCTCTGGTGTTTGGTGAGGAGAAAAGAATGGAGCAAGAGGGAGGGAATTTGGAAGGGATCAGGTGTTGTCTTAGCACCTGATTGAAGAGAGCCTGTTGGCTGTGGAGACACAGGTTCCTCTCTTAGGTCTTTAAGAGCATCTAGAAATCTTCTTTCCCCTTTTTATTGCCAAGGGCTGTGATTCCACCACCACCTTCTGAGAGGCTTCCAAGTCCTTTCTTCCTCTTGCTGTGTTTTTGTGTTCCCAGTGCTTTAAGCCAGACTGAAGCTGCAAACGTTAATATTTGGGTGTGTTACAAGACTTTCTGGTGGGTTCTTGTGGGCAGAGACGAGATTGTTTTGCAGTTGGCCCTCATGTTCAGCTTCTCAGGAGCTTTTTTGGAGCAAGACAGCAGCTGTCAGCCACTTGCATCTTCCTAACAAGCTCTCAGGCAGTGCAGCATTTTCTTCCTCCCCAATCCCCGTCTCTGGTTCTGTGTAACAACTCTGCACCTTTCTCCTCTTGTCTCCACAGCTGCTGAAGAGTCTGAAGAGGCTGTCAGAGTTACCCATCACAGTTGACATTCTCGTGGTAAGAGCTGTGAAATCTCTGGGGCTTTTCCTCGTGTCTGTGGAGTCAGGGAGGGCTGTTTCCCATGAAATGCTGCTTTCCCTGGAACAGGGTGTGTTGTCTCAGCCACCTGCTCCAGCCCAGTGACACAGGTGTGATTGTGATAAGGTTCTGCAAGTGCCAGGCACATGGAAGGAGCATGCCAGGGCAGGTGGGAAGCCATGGAGGACAGTTTGTCACGCTCAGTTCTCCCAAAAGCTTAACACCTGACTGGGATAAGGGAGCTGGAGCAGATCCCAGCAATAACAAATCAGCAGGAAATGAGGAAGTGCTAATCCTTACAGGTTTTAATAGCTTCTGTCTTCAAACTTGCCAGCTCTCGTGGTAAGTACTGACTTGGGTTATTAATACAAATAATTACTGTTTGTCTAAGGTAGAATTAACCTTTGATTTACAAGTAGTGAGTGATACAAAGCAGCTGAAGACATAATAAAAGTGATATCTTTGCTGTTAGGAACTTTCTCCCTCACAGCAGCAGGGAGTGTGTTGATTTCATTGACTCCTTAGGGAGTTTAGCAGGGGTGAGAATTCCTGTTTTGCTAAGATGGATTCCTGGCTCTCTCCTGAAGGAGACAGGAGTTGGGAAGACCGTGAACAGCCTGAGGAAACATGAGCTGGTGGGAGACTTTGCCAAGGACCTGGTGGCCAGGTGGAAGAAGCTGGTGCCGGTGGCGCAGGAGGCAGAGCGGTGAGTGAGCCCCATGGATGAGCTTGGGGAATGTTTTCTCAGTGGATAGTTCAAACCTCTCTGGCCAAGGCTCTGGAAAAACTTGTAAAACCAATATGTGAACTCTGCCTGGGGGTTTTGCCTTGTTTTGGCAGAAACTTCCTGCCTTTGCTGGCTCTGGAGTGTTGGGATGATGACAGCTGCAGTTTCATGTGGAAGTTGGGGCCAACTTTCAAGAATTTGCAGTTTGATGAAGAAATTAATAGGAGATGCCAAAAAAAGTGCCTTTAATAAAGCAAAAGATGCAATCTGCTTGTTTCCCATTTTATGATTCTGAAGGCAGGAAGTTCTAGGCCCAAGTAAATTGAAAGAATGCTTTCATGAGCCAGAATCCTATGGAAACTGGAAGTTATTGCTAGCAGGCATGTGGCAGTAACAAAGCTGTGTTGAACCCAGCAGAGATCAAACAGATTTGAGTGATAAAAGCCCAGTTATTAATGGGAATTTAAAGGAGTGGTATTCCCACGTGTTGAACTGGGGAACTGGGGGACATTTCCCACAGCATCACACAGCCAGGAGTGTGTGATGGCACAGACAAGGTTCTGTCTCTAGTTCTAGTAAAAATGCTTCATCAATTCTTGCACTAGAAGTGCCGTTTTTAAATCCCTGATTGTTGCTGTTCCTTAAGAGATTTAGTGGGATTTTTGACACAAAGCTACCAAATGCAACCTTGGTCTTCCATGAGGGGTGTTCCAGTCCAGGGAATGGCTGTTTTCATTCATGTTGGGCAGTATTAATCTCAATCTTTTTGGTTTCTTCTCCCTTCAGAAATAACCTGGACTCTGAAGACCGGGACTATGAGAGGAGCAGCTCAAGCAAAAGGCATCAGGAATCCTCCCTCAGGGAGGATGAGGAGGCTGATCAGGAATACTCAGAACCCTTCCAGCCTTCTTGCAGCCAGTCCTATAGCCCAGATCATAGGGAAAAGAAGTCCAAAAGATATCCTAGGCCTGAGAGAGCCTATGAGACTTACAGCTATGGCAGCCACCAGGGGAAGGGTTGGGGCAGATCCTCCCCGGTGCTCTCTTCAGACCAGGAGTACTCGGACTGTGGGCAAGCTGTGTCCCCTGAGCCCAGTGAGAGCCCTCAGGATGTGGACACAGACCCTTATGCCTCTGAGGAGCAGGAAGAACCAGCACAATTCCCTAGGAAAGCAAATAAAGGGCACAGCTTCCAGGAGAAGCTCGGGGCAGGCCGGGAGCGCAGCGATTTCTGCGACAAAGGGAACGCGAGCCGGAGCAAAGAGCACAAATCCTCGCACAAGAAGCAGCGGCTCGATGGCAGAGGGGATGACAGGAGCTCTGCCTTCAGCCCTGAGAGGTTGCACAAGGCTTCCTTTAAGGAGCAGCTCCGAGAATCCCCCGTGGCAGCAGGCAGCAAGGAGAAGCAGAGGACGTCAGAGGGCAGCAAAAAGGAGAAGAATCGGGAAAGCGGCGCCTCCAGGAAGGAGAAGCCGCACTCGTTGCCGCACCCGGAGGAATCTTTGGAGAACCACGTCAAGAAGCAAAAGCACCGGGACTCTGAGAAGAGCAAATTGGAAAAGTCCAAGCAGAGCCTGGAGAGCTCTAACTCAGAGAAACGGAAAGCTGAGAGTGACTCAGGCAATAGGGTCAAGGAAAAGGGGGGTTCTGGGAGCTTAAAGTCTTCGGAGGGGAAGCGCAAAATCTCCGATGTGGACAAGAAATCAGTGGGTTTTTCCTCAAATTCTGGGGAGGGGGAAGCAGAGGATGAGTTTGAACAACCTACAATGTCGTTTGAGTCATATCTCAGCTATGACCAGCCCCAGAAAAAGAAAAAGAAAGTGGTGAAACCCTCAGCTGGGTCAGCTGGGGACAAAGACAGAGGGCACAGCAAACAGAATGGATCCAAAGCCACTACCAACAGCTCGAGCTCCAGTCAGAAAAGTCCAAGCCACAAGAGAACAAGTGAGAAAAAGGCAGAGAAGAAAACCCCAGAGCCTCCTAAACCAAAGAGGGTAAGGTTTGGTAAGAAAGAGTATCTGTGGATGTGAGCTTAGAATCCAGCCCAGTTTGCAGTGCATCTCCTGCTAAAGAGGTTCCCATGTCTCCCCTCTCAAGTATTTATGCTTCTCTAAAATGGACCTTTTTTAGTGGTCAGAACTGGGAGAACTGGTAGTACAAGGCAGTTCATTCCAGAAGACAAACCTTCTTTTGTGAAAGCCTGGAAAACGAGCAATATTTCTGTGCAGATCCTTTGTCACATGGGTGCCAGGGTTTGGTGTATAAATAGGGACTAATATGTAAAATCTTTACTGTTTCATCTTTTTACTCAACTTTGAAACACTTGGCTCTTCACAAAGTGTTTTTTATAAGGTTTAACTTACAAATCCTGCTTTGCCACTCATTCTAGTAAGTGCTTCATAAAACTCCATATCAAAGTTTTCATTTTCCCTCAGTTTCTGAGGTTCCCTTCTCCTTCACCAGTGCAAAGTTTTTTACAGAAGAGGAGAAGAGGCAGAACTGGTAAATGAGTGTTTGAGATCAAGGAAATGCTTCTGCTTGTCCTGAATAGGTTAAAAACATGGATGGCTCTTTCTGGAATGATTCAGATCCCAGATTTTGGCTTCTTCCTATTGGCAGCCACCCCCTGAGGTTGTTCCCTGGTGCAAACTTAACAGCATTGAGTGGCTTATTCAAAATATGCAAAAACCCCCACAGTTCAGTGCTGTTTGTACCCTGTGGAATGTCACATTCTGCTGTATTCCTTCTCTTATTCCATGTCCATGCTCTCCTTCCAGATAATTTTAGATGTGGTCCCAACGTTACCAGACATCCCCCTGCCCCCCATCCAGGCCAATTATCGTCCTCTTCCCTCCATCGAGTCCATCACCTGCTCCCAGACAAAAAGGAAAGGTATGTTGGGCAGGAAAATGGGTTTGGAATGAGCCAGACTGGGGGAGAGAGCAGGAGTGGGTTCAAGTCTTTTCTTTGGGGTCTGCCAGGGTCAGAGGTTTCAGATAAAAAAGCAGCTGCTTCCCACGTGCTCCATCAGAAATAAGAAAAATCCTTCACTGACGCTTCTTTGGCACTCAGGCTTTGGGCTTGCCCTTCCTGAACTTGCTCTGCAGGCCTCTTGGAGAAGACTTTGCCCTTTAGGTCACTTCTGGGTGACTCCAATTTGTGGCTCCTGTGCCATTTATCAGGACAGGCTCTTTCTTTTCTCTGTCCCTTCCTCACTGCAATGGTTTCCCTCCACAGCAGTGTCCTCGCCAGTGGAGGAGAGCGAAGCTGGTTTCACAGGCCGCCGGTTAAATTCCAAAATGCAGGTGTACTCTGGCTCCAAAACTGCCTACCTCCCAAAGATGATGTCCCTGTACCAGCAGTGTATCAGGGTCCTCAGTAACAACATCGACTGTGAGTACCTGTCCTTGTCTCTGAGTCACTGTGCACTGACATTTTGGCAACTTGATACAGACCCCAGCAGTTCCCCCTGGTACAAATATGGGATAAATCCCACTGGAAGCCCAGGTGCTGCAGGGATCAGCACCAAGAATGCTTTCAAGCAATCCTAAAGCACTGGGAATTATGGCAAATTGAGCTTGCACAAATATTTCTCAACTTGGAGATATTAGTGCCTGAGGTTCCTTTCTCCTCCCCTCATCCTGAATGGTGTTGTGCAACATTGCAGTTTTTTCACCGTGTTTCAAGGTGTCAAGCCCTTTCCTTGGCAAGGAAGGAGCAGGATAATTAATACCCTGTGCTTCTTGCTTCTCTCTAGCAATCTATGAAGTGGGTGGTGTCCCTTTCTCTGTGCTGGAGCCGGTGTTGGAGAGGTGCACCCCAGAGCAGCTGTATCGCATCGAGGAATGCAACCATGTGAGTGCCTTGGCCTGGGACAAGGGATGTGCAGGGCTGTCCTCACCTATGAGAGCATTTCATTGCTCTTTTCATTGGCTTTTGCTAGTCCTGAGTTCCTGGCATTGCAGTGATATCTAGCTTTCCTTGAGCTAGGTCTCATAAGCTCTTGGAGATTTATATGACACCCAAGATAGCTCAGCTACCTTAGAAGGCATAAAATCAGCAGGATGGCTTCTGTGGTAGTGTTGGAAACAGAAAAGTTTTAATAAAAGGCAAAATAACAAAACTCTTTACAGAGAAGAACTGAGCCAGGTGCAAGAGGTTCTTGTTCTTGGTAAAACACCTCACAAAAGCAATTAGTTTATTTGTTACCTTCTTTTTCTCCTAAATTGCTCAGGTGGGACTTTCTGGCTCCTGTCCAATTGGCCATCCTTAAGTTTGAGGTGAAGTCCCCCAGGTCTTATGAGGTGTCTTTTTACCTAATCAAAGAGAGAAACTTCTGAGCTTTTTCCTTTTTAAAGAGACAAAAGACAGTTTTGTGAGAAAACACATTCCTACATTGCAGCACATGGGCCCTGCTGGAATTCCACCAGCACTGAGCTGGTGCTGAGTGAAATGAGCAATCAGGAGGGATCCCAGCTCTGTGTGGGTTTGCTTCAGGTGCTGGTGGAGGACACGGATCAGCTGTGGCACAACCACTGCCTGCGAGACTTCAAGAACGAGAAGCCCGAGGAGTTCGAGTCGTGGCGGGAGATGTACCTGCGGCTGCACGACGCGCGCGAGCAGCGCCTGCTCATGCTGGCGCGCAACATCGGCTCTGCCCACGCCAACAAACCCAAAGGTGGGGCTGGGGGAGCCCAGCTGGGTCAAAACCGGTCTAGTTCTCTCTGGAAGGTTTAACCAGGCTTAGCTCTGTGTGCTCCCTTGTTTCGTGGTTTAGCGGTGTCTTGATTTCATCCACGATGGTGTTGATGCAGCTCAATATTTTACAGCAATGGATGAGCAGGCTCCTGTTCCCATGTGGCTTCTCCATGCTGGCATGGAAAAGAACCAGGGTCGGGGGAAACATTTCTGGTTTTTGGGTGAACATGATGAGAACTGCTGAGCTGATCAGTCTGATTTCTCACTGTGAGAGGTCCAGACCTTAGGAAGGAAACTGTCCCTATTTCTTTGGAATGGATGGAATGGGGAGAGGTGGATGAAGTATCAGTAGTAAGACAAGCAGTGAGGAGCCTCCTTTATAGCCAGCTGGATGTAAGTGACGTTTCCCTCTGGCCTCTTGCAGGGAGAGTGGCCAAGATGGCGTTTGTGAACTCTGCAGCGAAGCCCCCTCGGGACGTTCGGAGGAGACAGGAGAAGTTTGGAACTGGAGGCCCTCTTCTGCCAGAGAAGACCAAGTGAGTGTTTCTCTGTAGCACTTGCTGCTCAGGGCCCCTTGAAGCTCAGGAGAGGATACTGTGTGTCTGGGAGCTCCTTTTGCAGGGAAACTTGTAACTCTAATCGCCTGGCAAGTGCAGGGGTCACTGCTGGTTCCACCTTGTATCAGCCCTGCTGCTGTTACAAACCTGCCTTGTATCTGTAGAATCTCTCAAAGTGAATCCTTCATGGCAATGCCTGTCCTGTGTCTGTTCCAGAATAAAACCAGTCCTGTACACACCCAGCAAAAGCCACGCTCGGGCCAGTGACGAGCAGTCCTACGATGGGCCCAGCACCAGCAGCGCCCACTCGGTCCCGTCTTCAGGTAGCACCTTCTCCTCCTACGACCCCAGGAAACCCCCTGTGAAGAGTAAGTACAGCCTGCAGCACATCCCTGTGGCCTCTTAGAGCTTCTCCTGCCCAAACAGCTGCTTCTGCTGGGGGAGAATTCCAGGCTGTGCCCGAGGGTTGGTGTTGGTGTCTCTCCTCTCTCTGTTCAAACTTGTTGCATGAGGAACAGCAAAGGGAAATATTTGATTCACCCACTCAGAGCTGACTGGATCAGCCTGTCCTGATGGTGCCAGTGAGGCAGAACCTCTGTCTGTCCTCCTGCTGCCCTGTGTCTGTCCAGCTGTTTGGAATTGGAGTGCAGCTGTCTCAGGAGGGTTTAACCAGGGATCAGTGTTGGTGCAGTGCAGAAAGCAGTGCCTCCTCCTCAGGCTGTGACCTAAAAACTCTGATGGGCCCCGCTCAAACACTCCTGTCTGCCAGGCTGCAGCTTCCAATTGCTCTCAGCTCTTCCTCTATCACTTTTCCTTTCATGTGGGGGCTTTTTTGTTTGATTCAGAGGTGGTTTGGTTTTCTTTTTCTTTTGCAGAAATTGCACCAATGATGGCAAAGACTATCAAAGCTTTCAAAAACAGGTTCTCTCGGAGATAAGTTTGCAGTGCTGAGCTGGGCCTTTCTCTCTTGGGGAGGAGTGGCACTGGAGGGGGAGAAGGCACCCAAACAGCCCTTCCTTATCTTTGAACTCTTTGGAGGCTGCAGCTGCTGGGAGAAGCTTTGATCTGCACAAGATGACGGCACAGTATTTTATCTTTTATTCTGGTCCCTTTCTCAGTGTCAAGCCCCCCTCTTTTACCCCCTGTCCCCAGCATTCTGTTTCTGGCTTTGTCATCCCTTGAAAGAAGGGTGTACAGAATCTCCTGACACAGGAAAATGTGAAATCTTGGCACCTGCTGAGAATGGAAGATCCAGAGACTTATTTACAATTATTTAACCTCTTAATAAATTATAAAATGGTTTTAATTAATATTTTGCCCCTCTACCCTGTTGCATTATTTATGTTGCTCCCAGTAGTCCCTCCCCTCCCAACCCAGCCCTGGGGTCAGCCTTGGTGACTCGAGCTGGAATCCATCTGAGTGGACAGTGGGTGTCACAGGAGCCTTTCCTGTCACCTGGTACCTGCTGGGCCCAAAGTCTCACCTGGAGACTCTGGGACAGGCAGGACCAGTGGCCCAGCCACTTGCCAGTCCTTTGGCAAATGCATCCAGCCCTGAGGCTTTGCTCCCTGCTCGTGTGTGTCAATAAAATCTGAGCTCTTGACCCTCTCTGTGCTGTTGCTGTAGATCCTGTACAGGTGCTTTTGTGGTCCTGCAGGGATGCCAAGAGCCTTTGGGGACGTTTCCTCTGCTGCTGTTGTCTTCTGCTGGCTACTGGGAATGGAACTGCCAGGGATCTGGGAGCACTTTTACTGTGCATCAAGTCAGATTTTAACTTTTTATCTGGAGAGAGATAGGGGACTTTGCAATGGAAGCCAGTTTTTAAATACCAGTGAAGGCATCGTTTGCCTCTTTTAGTGGGAAGCAGGAAGGAATTCTTCTGTCTTGTTTTCTGTGTGGAATTGCAAAGGATTTATTTCCAGTTGGGAAGCTGGTGCCTAAATCCTAAAGTCTTTTCCCTGTAGGTTTTGCTCTGTCCCTTCTTTGGAAAAATCCAAGGATTTTGGTCCTTGAACCTGAAACCACTTGAATGAGGTTGGAGGGAAGTGAGCAAGGGGATGTGGCTGTCGTAACACGTGTGTGTCCTTCAGAGCTGGAGTTCCAAAGGCTCCCTTGTGCCTGCTGTGTGAGGAGCTGGAGCTCAGGAAGGAGAAGGGGCTGGATGGGGGTGTCAGGGGGTGCCCTGGAGCCCCTGGAGAGGTCAGAGCCCTGCTGGGGATGTGGGGATGGCAGCTGGGCTCGCCAGGGCTGGACACAGCCAGGAGCTGTGCTGTGCTGTGGGAAGGTTTCTGCTTGTGGGGTGTGTCTGGGGAAGGTTTCTGCTCGTGTTTTGTCTGCCCCAAAGGGAGGCCCCAGGGGTGCTGCAAGCACAGGATGGGGCTGGGGAGAGACCCCAGGCCTCTCTGGGAGGGCTCTGGGGTCTGACAGGGTCAGGGAGGGGAGGGATTCTCCTGTTCCAAGCCATATTTGCTGCCCTAGGACTTTGCTGCCTGGGTGGAAAAGATGCTGGTGGTGGATGCTGTTGTTGTTGGCAGCTCCTGAGAAGCTCTGCTGTTGGCTTTCCGTGGCTGCCAAATCCCAAACCGGTGGAGTTGTCTGTGTGCACTGACCGGGGGAAACCTTGCTGTGAAGGGTCCTCCCTGGAGGGCTCTAGAAAAATCCCTGTTTTGCTTCTGGTTTCTGTTGGGTTGTTTGTTTCTTTCCTTTTTTTTCCCTCCTCCTTTAAAAGACATGTCTTTCTTTAAAACCATTCTGAACACCTGTCTCCTGTTTATTTGGTGTGTTCTTTGTTTAGTTTGGAATTCTTGGAAAAATGTTCTCAGACTCTCATGTGCTGTAAGTTTGTTACAGTCCCAGATGCTTTAATGTTCCCGTGCAGCATTTCAGTGCGTGTTGTGCTGTAAGATAACGGCTCCTTACTCTCCTGTGTTTTTGCTGTATTTAATTTTGCTGTATTTTTAATTAGATAACAATATATTCTCTTCTGCTGACCGTTGTGCTACTGTTTATTTCTCCTCTGTACTCGGGGTGGGGGCAGAGGGGAGGGAAGCAGAGCCTGGTGTTGTTCAGACAGGGTGGAGCTTTGAGCAAAGGATCTGGACGATGCCCAAGGACAATTCTGGGCACTGCTAAACTGCCACTTAATTGATCTCACAGCTCCACACTCAGCTGTGAGCATTGCTGTTCTGGGGAGATCCTCCTTCCCTCTCAGAGCTCCCCCTTTGCTCCAGGCTTTGCCAGCTGTGTCCATGTTCTGTTTGTGGCACTGCAGGGAGGTGACACTGGTGTCACTCTGCTCTCACAGGGGCGATGCCAGCCCCTCCTCCTTCCCTTCCTTTTGCCCGGGCACTAAATCCAGCCTGAGGAGGGGCGGGCAGCGGCCCTCAGCGGGGAGCAGAGCAGGGATATTTCCCTGGGGGACGCTCTAGGCAAAGTCTGGGATCCAAGTGCTCCTTCCCGGGCTCGGGCTGTGCGGTTGTTCTGTGCTCCTCCACACGCTGAAGGTGGAGCAGAGCTGCCTCTTCCCCCTCCCACCCCATACAGGATGAGTATGGGCAGGAGGAGGGGGAGTGACTCGGACTCGTATTTGTATTTTGGTCCCAAACTGTGTATATATACAATTTTCTATGTTCCTTTTTTTGTGGTAACTAAGATGAATATTTTAATTAGATAAGTTATATGAAAAAAGAGGAGAATCATGTCTCAATAAAAGCCCACCACTGGACTGTGCCTGCTCGTTCTTTCCTGACGTTCACAACGACAACAAACCATGGGGGAACTCCGTGGCGACTCGGAGCGTGATGCTCCGGTATCCCGTTCCCGGTATCCCGTTCCCGGTAGCCCCGCGGGGGTGCTGCTTCCGTTCCTGCGCTGTTTGGAACGATCCCCGCGGATAATACGGCCGGAGCCTTTCTAGCAAAGCAGCTTCGCCATTCCCCAGGCGGGGTGGGAGAACCGGGACCTCTCTCTGGCACCACCGGGAGCACCGGGACCCCTCCCCGGGAGCAGCGGGCGGTTCACGGGCTCAGCACGTGCAGAGCCAGACCACGCCCCATGTGGGCTTGACTATAACACATCGGACCAATCACCGGCTTACATGGGCGCGGCTATGGGTACAAGGGCGTGTCCAATTAATCTATAATGTGACGTCAGCGAGACGGGCGTGCCCTATGCGCACTGTGGGCGTGGTTTCGGTGACAGAGGGGCGTGCCCTCGCTGCCGTGTGGGCGTGTCTGAGCGTCGCGCATGCGCGCTGGGCGGTGCCGGCGCGGCCATGGCGCACGGGCACGGGCCCGGCCGGTGCCGCTGCTGCGGGGAGGAGGCGGCGGAGCGCGGCGCGGCCTGGGGGCTCTACCTGCGCATCGACCGGCAGCGCCTGCAGTGCCTCAACGAGCGCCGCGAGGGCTCCGGAGCCACCGTGTTCCGGCCCTGGGAGGAGCGCGGGGACCGCTCGCAGGTGGGACCGGGAGCAGGGCCCGGGGAGCGGGGTGGGCAGCGGGGCACGGAGGGGATCCTGCCCTCGGCTCGGCCCCAGGGGGGCTCAGCTGAGCGCGGTGTCCGGGTCTGGGCCGCTCAGGACGGGAGGAGCTGCTGGAGGGGGTCCAGAGGAGGCCACAAAGATGATTTGGGGTCTGGAGCGTCTCCCTGATGAGGGGAGAGTGCGGGAGCTGGGCCTGGTCAGTCTGGAGGAGGGAAGGCTGAGAGGACAACCCATAAAATACCCCAAGGGGTGTCAGAGGGCATCCCATAAACCCATAAAATACCCCAAGGGGTGTCAGAGGACAGTGCCAGGCTCTGTTCAGGGACAGGACAATGAGTAAGGACCATAAAGTAAAACACAAGTTCTACCTCAACGTGAGGAAGAACTTCTTTCCATGAGGGTGGCAGAGCCCTGGACCAGCTGCCCAGGGAGGGCTGGAGTCTCCCTCTGTGGGGACATCCCAAACCCACCTGGACGTGTCCCTGTGCCACCTGGTGACCCTGCCTGGACAGGGGTTGGGCTGGGATAGCTCCAGAGTCCCGTCCAATCCTAAACATCTGGGATTCTCTGAGCAAGAGAATCAGGGCCCCCTAAACTCCAGCTGTCCTCACCACCCCCTGCACACCCCAGGCCAGCCCTGACCTGCTCTTCTCTGTCCCCAGTTCGTGGAAAGCGATGATGATGAGGAGCTGCTCTTCAACATCCCGTGAGTTCCATCCCTTGGCACCATCCTGGCTGCTGCCAGGGCTCCTTCCCCTGCCCTGGGGCTGCCTGGAGAGCAGAGGGGTGAGCACCCTGCTCCGTGTGTCTGAGCAGGTTCACAGGCAGTGTGAAGTTGAAAGGAATCATTGTGATGGGCGAGGATGATGGGACACACCCAGCTGAGATGAGGCTGTGAGTAACACCAGCTCCCCTCCTCACAGGGGACACAAAATAAATCCATTTCTCTGTGGAGAAGAAGCTGGGCAGCGTTAATGGATGCAATCCAATTAACCTGCTGTTAATTACTCCCTGTCCTGCCAGGTTCAGGAACATTCCTCACATGTCCTTTGATGACACAGCCAAGGAGCCAGAGCAGACCTTCAGCCTGAGCCGGGATCCCCTGGGAGAGCTGGAATATCCCACCAAGTATGAGCCAAACCCTGGGCCCTGGGGGCTGCTCCTGCCTGCCACAGGAGCTCTGCCCACATTTGGGCAGGGCAGCACAGGGCAGAGCTCCCAGCTGCCCTCATGAGGATTTATCCTCCCCAGCTCTGTCCTGCCCTCTGAAACTTCCATCCCAGAGCCTGGGGCAGGAATTCCTGGGGTGAAGGATCATCCTGGTGTCCTGTACCCCCATCATGGTGTGAGGGAACCCCCCTTGCTGGGATCAGGGAGGGCTGCAGGAGCAGCAGCTCTGGTCTCAGGGTGTGTTTTCCTGTAGAATTGCCCGTTTCTCCAACGTTTACCACCTCTCCATGCACTTCCCAAAGAACTTCGGAGCTGAGACAACCAAGATTTTTTATATAGGCCTGAAGGGGGAGTGGACGGAGGTGAGTGAGAGTAGAGCGTGGAGGGGCTGGGATCCTGCTTTCTCTGTGGGATCCAGCTTTTCCCAGTGGGATTCTGCTTTTCCCGGATTTTAAACGTCCCGTCTCCACCCAGGCTCATCGCCACGAAGTCACCATCTGCAACTACGAAGCCTCAGCGAACCCGGCCGACCACAAGCTGGAACAGATCACCCCCCAGACTCACTTCATCTCCTAACGGGAGCCCGCCCGGGGCAGGACCGGAGCAGCTCCGCGGCTGTGGGACAGACACGGCGGCGCGGTCGGTGCGAGGCATCCCGGGGGCGGCGGGGCCGCTCTGGAGGCTCCACCGAGCCGTGTACGGGGCCGGTACCGGCTGTGACTGACAATAAACACGCTGCGGTGCAGAGCTGTGCGCTGTCCCTGAGTCGCGGCCCTCCTGGGTGGCACCGGCGCTGAGGCGGGGAGAGCGGCGGGTCCCCGTAACCGGTCAGCCGCCTCAGGGCGCTGCGGGAAGGGTGGGGCCGGGCCGTGTCACCGATAATCCCTGAGGGCCCGGCCGCGGTTCCGAGGGGCGTGGCAGGGCCGTGTCACCGATAATCCCTGAGGGCCCGGCCGCGGTTCCGAGCGTGATCCGGTTCCCGTTTCCATCATGGCCGCCCGGTCTCTCCCGGCGCTGTTTGCGTCACTTCCGCCGCGCAGCCGGAAGTTCCTGTGGGAGCGCGTCGGGGGAGCCGCGAGGAGCGCGCGCGCCGGGCCCGGGAGAGGTGCGGGGAGGAGTGGGGGGCGGCACGTACCACCGGCCACTGCCGGGGGGGGGCGGCTGGGGTGCAACCGGGCGGCGGCGCGGCGGGGGGGACGTACCACAGCTGCGGGAGGGTGGGGGGGATTCCGTGAGGGCCGCGGGGATGGGGGGGGGGGCGGCGGGGCCTTTAACGGGGATTAACGGCGGTGCAGGGACGCGGTTCTGGCTCCGCGGGCCTCGGTGAGATAATGGGGCTGCGTCTTTCCGTCCCCGGGATCTCGCAGCCTGCAGGGAGCCCCGGTTCTGGCGGAAAACCGGCGCTCCCGGCTGTGGGGATCCCGCCTCCATCGCTGCAGCCCCCGCTGGATTCCGCTCGCTGCGGGGCTGTGGGGCCGGAGGCGAGGCTGAGGCACGGTAATTAACGCTAATTAATGTCCGGTGGCACCCGTGGTGCGACACGGCGGGGATCGGACCCAAATTCACCTCCTGGTTCTGTGTTTGTGCCTTTACACCCACACGGGCACAGCTGAGGGGTTTCATCCCCATTGTGCTCCCTCCAGGAGCGGGGCAGGAATTCCCAGGAGGAATTTTGGGCATTCCCAGGAGGAATGTTTGGGCATTCCCAGGAGGAATTTTGAGGGTTCCCAGCAGGAATGTTTGGGGATTCCCAGGAGGAATGCGTGGTGATTCCCATGAGGAATCTTTGGGGATTCCCAGGAGGAATTTGAGGGTTCCCAGCAGGAACTCCAGCAGGAATGTTTGGGGCAGCTCTGAGCATCCCAGGTTTCCCTGGAGCCTCCCCAGCCGGGACCGTGTCCCACCCCTGCCAGGGGACGGTGCTGTTATTCCTGGCTGTCCCTGCGTCTCCCTGGCGGGGTTTTTGGCAGGTGTGGTTTCTCTCCTGGCCGGTTGTTTTGCACGTGGGCCGTGTGGCTGTGTCAGATCCGGGGAGCTGCTCTGTTCCCGGTGTTTTATTTTTATTTGAGTGGGGAAGCTGCTGACGAGCAGTGGGTGGAACGAGTCGGGCAGGTCCTGGCCGGGCTGTGAGACAGAGCAGGCTGTTTCTCCTGGGTAAGGCTGGCTGCTGGCACTTTTGGGAAGCTTTGGGGTGATCTGGGATGGTGCTGCTGTGGGAGGTGAAGCTGGGGCAGAGTGTGATGAGGAAAGGACAGAGACAGGACCTTGGAGAGGCTGGAGCTGTGCCAGGGCAGGTTTAGGTTGGATTTCAGGGAAAGGTTTTTCCTCAGAGGGTGCTGGCACAGCCCTGAGGCTTCCAGAGCTCCAGGAGTGTTTGGACACCAGAAATGCTCAGGGTGGGTTTTTGGGGGGGTCTGTACAGGGTTTGGGGTTGGATGAATGATCCTTCATCCCTTCCAGCTCGGGATATTCTGTGATGGTGCTCTGGAGGCTGATCCTGTTCCTGGGGGATAAAGGCAGTGCCCTAAACAAGCTCTGATCTAATTAGTGCTGGTGGGTCAGCGGGGTCAGGGCAGCCTCGTGGGGAGCTGTGCTTTGTGATGCCGTGGGAGCAAACACCGTGGGCTGGGTGCTCTGTGGCATCTGGCAGTGACAGGAGAGCAGTGGTGACCCTGCCTGCTGCCCTGGGGAGCCACAAGGCTGTCTTCCATCACTGGGGGGCTCAGAGCAGCTCCCAGTGCTCTGGTTCATCCTAACCAGCCCCATAAAGCAGGGCTGGACCTTTGTGGGGGCAGCAGAGCCTGTGCTGCTGCATGCCGAGGGTTTCCTGCTTCCCGCTCGGAGCAGATGTGGGTCAGGCTCCTGCACAGCTCAGGGCAGGGCTGCAGGGATGAAGGGATGCTGAGGCTGGGCTGCCTGACCACCCTCTGCCCACGCTGGTGCAGCCACAGGAACAACTTTGGCTCTGAGGTGTAATTTCCAGGCTAATTTTAACACTTCCAGCACCCCACGCGTGGAGTGTTGGCTGCTCCTGGCTCTCCAGCACTGCCAGGCCACACCGTGGGGCGTTCCACCATCAGAGCCTTCACCTGCTCTTTATTTCCCCCCAGCCTGTGGGTGCAGCAGCTGCCCAAGGGGGGGTGGGAGGTTTGTTTTTTGTTCTCCTGCCTCACCTCAGGCTGTGTCCCGCAGGTGCCAGTGCCGACCCCTCTCGGTGTATGTGTGGTAACAACATGTCTGTCCCTCTCCTCGCCGACGCTGTCACCGTGTCAGGGGCAGAGCGGGAGACTGCCGCGGTAAGGGCTGCCCCTCCCTCCCTCCCTCCTTCCCTCCTCCTCCTTCCCTCCCTCCCTCCTTCCTTCCCCCGTGGAAAACAGAGCTGCTTCCATGAGCTCCAGCATGGCAGGGCCAGCTCTGTGCTGTCTGCTCCAGGGTGGGAGCTCAGCTTGTCAAGGCACTGGGGCTTAGGGCTGGTGGGGCTGTTTAAGATTTTAAAAGCAAATCTCCCAAAGGAACCGCCCCCCCCCTGCTCTGTCCTTCCCTGGGATCTGCAGGCTGCCTCCCCTCTGCTCCCCGAGGTTTAGGGGTTGCTGGAGCCTGAGATGAAAAGCCTGTGGAGGTGGATTTGTGATTCCAGGAATTCCTCCCTGGGAGGGTGGGCAGGCCCTGGCACAGGTGCCCAGAGCAGCTGTGGCTGCCCCTGGCAGTGTTCTAGGCCAGCTTGGATGGGGCTTGGAGCAGCCTGGGACAGTGGGAGGTGTCCCTGCCATGGCAGGGGTGGCACTGGAGAGGCTCTGAGATCCCTTCCAGCCCATTCTGGGGTTCAGGCTGGGCCTGTGCTCTGGTGCCAGTCCTGGTGGGATGATCTGTCACTCCTTGTCCCTGTGCTGTGCAGAGGAGCTGGGATCTGCCCGTGGCAGCTCTGTTGGCAGGATGACACCACATCCCTGACCCACCCATCAGCTGCCCCACGCTAATTTCAGCCTCTTCCCGTTGGTGACTAAGTGTCCATTTGCCACCTCCCTCCCTGCCAGCCCAGCCCAGCCCTGCCCCCTGTGACTGTCACACCAGCTAATTCCCTTCCTTCTGTGTTTAACAGGTCATTTTCCTCCATGGCCTTGGAGACACGGGGTGAGTGTCCCTGGAGCTGGCTCTGCCTGGCATGTGTGGATTGCCAGATGCAGATCCCAGGATCTGTGTGGGGCTTTGGGCTGGGGTCTGCAGCCATTCCTGCACCAGCCTGGCAGGGAATGGCAGGGAATTGCTGCTGGCAGAGCTGTCTGCTCTTGAATATTTATGATCCCGGCAGCCTGGCAGCCCCCCACCCCCCGCGGGTGGATTTTGTGCTGCCTTTGGGGATTGCTGATAAGCACTGCTGATAAGCACTGCAGCTTTTCCAGGGCTGGCAGCTGGGCTGGGCCTGCTCGAGGGCATCCCTGCTCTGCAAGGCCACCTGGGGGTTCCGTGGTGGTGACAAAGGGCTCCTCCCTGTCCAGGACATTCCCACATCCCTGTCTGGACATTCCCTCCTCCCTGTCCTCCCTGCCTGCAGCTTTGGGGCTTTGTGGTGTCCCCCCAGATGGGGTCAGTGCTGGGGGGTTTCACGGGGGGTTCAGGCTGATGGAAGCTCAGGGGAGGGGTTGGGGGGCAGCAGGGTTTGGGAAAATGGCTCGGACAAGCCTTGGACTCATCTCCTGTCCCTCCCCAGGCACAGCTGGGCCGATGCTCTGTCCTCCATCCGCCTCCCCTACGTGAAGTACATCTGCCCTCACGCGTGAGTGCTGCCCTGGGGGGCTTCTTGGGGGCTTCTTGGGGGGCCCTGAGGCTGCCAAGGCTGCTGGGGGAGGCCTGAGCCCTGCAGGGCTGCCCAGCTCTGCTGCCATGGTCAGCTCCTGCTGCAGGCAGAGCTGCTCCCACAGTGTGAGCAGCACCAGAGGCTCTTTTCTTTCCCTTCCCGTCTTGTTTATCCCTGGTGGCTGCAGGGAGAGACAAACAAAGGCTCTGGAGCTTCCTGTGCATCCCTGCTCAGGCAGGAGGGGGCTCAGCAGGGAGGGGAGAGGTCTCAGCCTTCCTGCTCCCCTCAGACTTGACTCAACCACCCAAAATGTTCCTCCACAGGCCCCGGATCCCGGTGACCCTCAACATGAAGATGGTGATGCCTTCCTGGTCAGTGCTTTGGGGGACAGGGCTGGGTGGGACCTTTTTGGGGAGTGAGAGGGATGGGGGGACAAAATCCACTGTCCTGTGGGGGCCAGGGAAGGGCAGAGCACCCCCAGCTCCTGCCTCCCCACACTCGGGTGCTGGGAGAGGCTTTGGCTGACCCTGCTGCTTCCCCCAGGTTTGACCTGATGGGATTGACTCCAGATGCACCTGAGGATGAAGCTGGGATCAAGAAAGCTGCAGAAAACAGTAAGGAGCTGTGTGAGGGGAGGTGGTGAGCTGCTGTGTGCCTCTCCCTTGCTGTGACTGCAGCAGGTCCTTCCACCTCTCCTTTGTTTCTGCTGGCCTGTGATCCCAGCAAACCTTTCCCCTGTCCCTGATGTGCACCCTGAAGCATGGGATGATGCTTTTCAGCCCTTTTCCCTTTCCACTGACCCATTTCTCCATCTCCTTCCAGTTAAAGCAATCATTGAGCACGAGATGAAGAACGGGATCCCCCCCAACCGCATCATCCTGGGGGGCTTCTCACAGGTGAGGGTCCCCAGTTCCTGCTGCACCTGTCCCAGGGTGTGAGCTGGGCCTGAGGGTGTCCCTGCAGCCCCCGTGGGTCCACAGTGAGTGCCTGTTCCCCCTGCAGGGCGGTGCC
Source organism: Molothrus ater (assembly GCF_012460135.2). Taxonomy (NCBI): domain Eukaryota; kingdom Metazoa; phylum Chordata; class Aves; order Passeriformes; family Icteridae; genus Molothrus; species Molothrus ater. The sequence goes on from NC_050501.2 coordinate 6,004,965, forward strand.
TTGTCGCTGTACACGGCTCTGACGTGCCAGCACCAGCTGGCCGGGATCGTGGCGCTCAGCTGCTGGCTCCCGCTGCACAAGGCCTTCCCTCAGGTAGCCCTGCCCTGGGCATGCTGCTCCCTCCCTCATCAGGAGGGGTCTGCTGGCTCGTGCTGGGGGCACAAAGCACCCCTCGCCTGAGTGTCCCCTCCCTCCTGGTGGCAGGCGGCGAACAACGGCGTGAACAAGGACATTGCCATCCTGCAGTGCCACGGGGAGCTGGACCCCATGATCCCCGTGCGCTTCGGGGCCCTCACTGCCGAGAAGCTCAAGTCTGTGGTCACCCCCACCAAGGTGCAGTTCAAAACCTACCCTGGAGTGATGCACAGTTCCTGTCCTCAGGTCAGTGCTGGCCGTGGAGGGAGGGGGTGGTGATCAGGGATGGGCCTGTGGGAATGGCCTGGAGCTGTGCTGGGGAGGGCTGGGATGGATTTCAGGGAAAGGTTCTTCCCCCAGAGGGTGCTGGGCACGGCCCCAAGGCTGCCAGAGCTCCAGGAGCCTTTGGGCAGTGCTGCCAGGGATCGTTGGGGGGGTCTGGGCAGGGCTGGGCTGGATGATCCCTGTGGGTCCCTTTCCTTTGGGACCAACCCCAGCACTGCAGGTCAGTCATGGTGGAGAACACATGGGATACATTTGTTCCTGACTTGCTCTGGGAGGCTGCAGAACCCATGTGCCCCTTCTTGGCCTTTGGGGAGGCTGCAGAGCCCCGTTCCCGGGGCCCAGCCCGGCCTGGGCAGCCCGGTGTGACGGCCGTGCGCCGCCCTGCAGGAGATGATGGCGGTGAAGGAGTTCATCGAGAAGCTGCTGCCCCGGATCTGAGCCGAGCCCCTCGGGACTGTCGCAGGGGAGGGTGCCGAGGTCCCGTGTGTCCCTGTGACCCGCCCGCTGCCAACGGAAGCCATGGCCCCCCCAGCGCACCTCCCGCCGCACCCCCCGTGCCCGCGCCCTCGCACCGCGTCCCCCCCGGCCGGGGTGCCCGGCTCTCCCGCTGCTCCCGGAGCCCGCACCGGAGCTGCCTAAGGCGAGCCTGGGAGTGGCCTTTTCTCTCCTGCTCTGGCTGCGGGCGGTTCCCGAGGGAAGGTCACCGTGGCCTCGGCGCCCCGCGGGGCTGGCACGGCGCGGGTGAGGTTTTGGGTTTGGGGTTTTTGTACCAGTATTAGGGGCGGGACGTGCCCGGCTGCGGCGGGAGGAGCGGGGCGGGGCTGGGGCACCCCCGGGGCTCGGAGCTCTGCCCTGGCCTCCGCTCAGGGGTTTTCAGTCAGAGCTCAGGAACCCGGGACTCCCCTGCGGACGCCTGCAGGCCCCGGGGCAGGCTCGGCCCTGGGCTGGCACCGCCAAAGGCTGCCCGGGGCCGGCGGGGAGGGCCAGCGCAGCTCCCGCACCTCCCGCACGGCCCCGCCTGTCACACACGCACACTCCCCTCAGCCATCGGGGCAGCTCTGCCCTCCTGAGATAATCACCTCCTTCCTCCTGCTCCTCCTCTTGTTGCTTTTACAATCTCCATCCTAGAGGCATCTCCCCTCCTCCCAGCCCAGCTCTGCACCCTGGGAGCCCCAAAGCTTCGTTTACACTCACGGAGCCACCGGCCCCGTCTTCAATGTCTTCTCTTGCTGCTACTCGTCCTTCCCTTTGGACTTGGGCTGGCTCGGGGAGGGGGGGTCCCTGCACCCCGGGTTTGGCTCCTGGTGCAGCTGGAAGGAGCAGCTTTGCTCCCAGCCATCATCTGAGCAGCATCTGAGCCTGGGTGCTGCTGTGTCCCTCCCTCTGTGCCCCCGGGGGTGTCCCTGCTCCCCCCATGTACAATCACCTGTGGCTCGTCCCCTCCCGAGTGCTGGCTTCGTGCTGGGGCCCCGAATGTCTCCTCTGGGGGGGCTCCTGGCTGACCCTCCCCTCCCACAGGGCCCAGGGCAGTGGCTGTGGAGCAGCTCTGCCCTCACCCCCCTTTCCCTGGGCTGAGCCCCCACTCGGGGCTGATCACGGCTTTTAGAACACCCCCACATTCCCCAGGGCTGGCCCTGCTCCCCCTGCCCTGCCCCAGGGCCAGAGAGGTGGGGGCTGCCCTGGGGGGCTCAGCCCCAGCAGTTCTGCTCCAGCCCTGCCCCTCGTGCCCGGGCTGTGCAAAGCAATAACTGCCCTCTGGAGAGTGCATCGTGGGGCCCACCCTGCCTGGCCTCTGGCCTTGGGATTTTCATTTTTGCTCCTTTTAGGAAGTCTGAAAGCAGCAGAGCTGCTGCTGGCACTGGGGGCAGCCCAGCTCTGCCCTGCCCTGGGCTCTTGGATGCTGTGTTTTAATGCTGCTGAGGCTGGCAGGGGTGGGATGGCAGCTCCCTGGGGACACCAAGGGCTGGAGATGGACAGACTGACCTGTGTGACTGTGAACTGGAACCGTGTGTGACGGGGGCCCGGGCCCATCCCTGTGCAGAGCATTCCTGCTCACTCCCTGCCCGAGCAGTGCCGGGACCCCGGGAGGGAGAACGGCTTCTCTCCATTCCTCAATACAGCTTTAGGTTTTTTCTTCTGGTTTTTTTTGTTTTTTTTTTTTTTTCTTTTGGGTTTGGTTTTTGGTGTTTTTTTTTTTTTTTTTTTTTTTTTGGTTGTTTTTCTTCTCTCTCTTGTCTTCCTTGTACATGTTTGGGGTTTTTTTGTGTGTGTGTGTGCGTTCCACAGAGAACCAAGGTGAAATAAATCCTCAACTTATCCCGGAGCTGAGCTGGCGTCATCCCTGGCCAGGCAGGATGGGAGATTTGGGGTGGATTTCGGTTCCATGAGGCCCCAGGGTGCCATTTTTAGGGGCAGCAGCTCTGGCTGAGGGGAAGCAGAACAAAGCTGCCACTTAGAAAGTAGGAAAGTTTATTTTAAAAACAAATCAAAAGCTCAATTCATAAGTTATTCATCCAGCCGACAGCACACGGGGCCGGCTGCGTCATCCCTGCCCTGGGAGCTGCCAGAAATAAACAGGAGCAGTGTGGGACAGGAGGGCAGAGCTGGCTCCTGGCAGCCTTTGGCAAAGGGCTCTGGGGAGTGGCTGCCACAGGAGCCCTGGGCAGGGGCTTCTCCAGCTCAGCAGGAGAGGGGGGGAGATGAGATTTTGGTCCCCAAAACCATGCTTGGGATAAAGAGGGGGAGTGGAGGAAGCCTTGGAATGTGAGTGGTCCCTGTGGGAGGTTCCTGGTGCCTTCTCTGTGCCAGGGCAGGGCAGAGGTGCCTTGGGCTCCCCCTGAGCCAGGTGGGGCAGGAGGGAACAGTTTGGGCTCAGCAGGACTCTGCTGTCCCAGTGCTGGATGCACAGGGCACAGGGAGGGCCCAGGAGCTCCCAGCCAGAGCTGGCTGCAGCCCCTGAGGGTTCCCATGGGGGTTCCATGCCCGTGGTGCCAAACCTGGCTCTGTTCTCTGTTCATTGTGGTTCTGCTCTGTGAGATGCAAAGACCTGGGGGATGAGGATGAGGAGGGGGGAGGCTGAGGATGCTCCAGCCTTCCTGCCCCGTGCCAGAGGCAGGAGGGGGAGCTGGAAGTGCCCTCCCAGGATGGTGACAACCCTCGGGGAAGGAGGCAGGGCTGGCTCAGAGCAGCCCTGGGCTCAGCCAGCCCTCGGTCACAGCTCAGTTCTTGCTGAAGCCCGTGGGGTTCTGCAGCTGCCACCGCCACAGGTCCTCACCTGGAACAGGAGGAGGGAGGTGAGGGAGGGCAGGGGGCTGGCAGCGCCCGCTGTGCCAGGGAGGGGATGCCCTTACACATCTTGTCCAGGCCAAAGGCAGCTTTCCAGCCCAGCTCCCGCTCGGCCAGCGCAGGGTCAGCGTAGCAGGAGGCCACGTCCCCCTCGCGCCGGGCCGTGATCCGGTACTTGATCTGCAGGGAGAGCAGCACCGAGGGCTCGGGGGGTCCCAGGGGGCTGAGGGAACGGTGCCAGGGCTGCTGGGGGGAGCAAGGCCCTGTGGGGAGCAGCTGCTGCCCCTGTGCCCGTGAGCCTGCAGCTCTGCCCTTACCTCCCTCCCCGAGGCTTTCTCCATGGCCCGGACCATCTGCAGCACGGAGTAGCCGGTGCCTGTGCCCAGGTTGTAGATCTGGGAGGAGGATAAAGGACAGGGATCAAGGGGAGAAGGGCCAGGTGCTCCTTCAGCCCCCATTGGCACCCCCACACGCCCCCAGGGCTGGCAGCACCCCGAGGTTGGCACCTTGCAGCCGCAGTTCTCCTTGAGCTTCTTCAGAGCAGCGATGTGGCCCTTGGCCAGATCCACGACGTGGATGTAATCCCTGACTCCTGAGGGGACACAGAGGGTGAGGGCAGGGCCAGGGGTCTGGGAATCCCAAACTCCCCCTGTCCCGTGACGCACCCGTTCCATCGTCTGTCTTGTAGTCGTTCCCAAAGACGCTCAGGAATTCCCGGCGTCCCACTGCCACCTGCACAGAGGGACAGCCCCATGGAGCCCCGGCCCCCTGTGTCCCCTCCCTGGGACCCCCAGGGGCTGTGGGGGCTGTACCTGAGCCACGTAGGGCATGAGGTTGTTGGGGATGCCCTGAGGGTCCTCCCCGATCATCCCCGACTCGTGGGCGCCGATGGGGTTGAAGTAGCGCAGCAGGACAGCGTTCCAGTCCTGGGGACACACGGACAGGGCTGCCAGGTCACCCCCGTGGGGACACAGCCAATGTGGGGATGCCCCCGGTGTGGGGACAGCCCTCGTGTGGGGGACACAGCCCCTTGGGGCGGCTCCTCACCCTCTCTGCTCTGCAGAGATCCCGGATCATCTCCTCAATGAAGAACTTGGATTTGCCGTAGGGGTTGGTGCAGCCTCCTACCGGGTGCTTCTCGTCCAGGGGGAGGTACTTGGGGTCCCCGTAGACGGTGGCAGAGCTGCTGAACACGATGTTCCTCACGCCGTGGGCCTTCATGGTCTGCCAGGGGCAATGGGCAGCTCTGATGCAGCTCTGTGCCCTGTGCCAGCCCTCCAGGAGCGCTGGCAGGGCCTGGGCAGGGCAGAGGGAGCAGCCCCGGATCGCCACCGGCCCCTCTCACCTCCAGCAGCCCGATGGTCCCGGTGAGGTTCACTCTGTAATATTCCAGAGGCTTCTGCACCGACTCCCCCACGGCCTTGAGCCCCGCAAAGTGCATCACAGCCGAGAAGCGGTGCTGCAGGGGGAACGGGCTGGGATCAGAGGCACGGCAGCAGGAACCAGCCGGGATCCCCCCAGGATCCCCCAGGATCCCCGTCCGGCCAGCCCGGGGCGCTCCCACAGGAGCGGGCACTGCGTTCCCTCCCTGCTCCCGTGGCTCCCACCCCTGACAGGGACCCCGGGAGCCACCCCGGGCCCTGCAGCTCCTGCTCTCACCTTCCTGAAGAGCTCCTGGAGCGCCGCCCGGTCCGTGATGTCGAGCTCCTGGAAGAGCACGGGCCGGTGCGCGATCTCCTGCACCCGCCGGAGGCTCTCGGGGAGCTCCTCGGAGCCTGGGGATGGATGGAGGGGAGTGAGGGCGGCTGGAGCCGGGCCCAGCCCGGGCACGGGGCCGGCACGGGGCTGCCGTACCTCGGATGGCGTTGTGGAAGTTGTCGATGACCACGGGCTCGTAGCCCGCCTGCAGCAGCTCCAGCACGCAGTGGCTGCCGATGTAGCCGGCGCCGCCCGTCACCAGGATGGTCTCGGCCATGGCTCCTGCGGGGAAAGCCCAGAGCCGGGGGTGGGCACGGCACGGCACGGCCAGGTACGGCACCGCCCGGTGTGGCCCGGCACGGCCAGGTCGGTGCTGCCCGAGGGACGGGCGGGGCAGGGCCGGTCACACCTCCCGGACACGGAGGTGGCACCTCCCGGAGATGAGCCCTGGTTGTTCCTGTTAAACCCAGCCCTGGGCTCACCCCTGCCCCTCAGGGCAGCAGTTCTCGCTGTTAATTAACTCATTAATTCATTAATGAATGAATGAATTGGGGTGGTCTCCGCAGAGTACCAGCCCTGCCCTTCAGCCGCTCCCTGTTTCCCCAGCCCCGCAGGAAGGGCTCGGGGACAGCCGGCGGTACCGGCGGTACCTGCGGGACCGCCTGCCCGGGGAGGGGCGGGAGCACCGGGAGGACCCGGACCGGGACATTTCCCTCCGGAGCTGCGGCCCCAGCCGGAGACCCCAAACTCCCGGGGCTGGGGAAACAGCACCGGGCCCGGTGAAAGGCAAAACTGTGGCGGATTTCAGCCGGGAGCGGGGACGGGCCCGGGAGGAGCGGAGGGTCCCGGGGCCGGGGGGCAGAACGTACCCGGGGACTGGAATCGCTCTAGAGCCCAGGGGTGCCCCAAGCAGCGGGGGTTCGGGCTGTCCCTACCAAAAGCGACAGGGCAGGGCAGGGCAGCACACCCGTCCCCCTGCCCGTTCCTGCCGTTCCCCCCCGGCTCCCCGCCGGTCTCTCACCCGCCGCTGCCGCCGCTCCCGCTCAGCCCCGTGAGGGGCGCGGCCCCTTTAAGGCCGGGCCTTGGCCCCGCCCCTCGGCGCCACGCGCGCGGCCCCTCCATGGAAACGTGTCAGGGCTACGGGGCGGCGGCGGGGACAAAACTCCGCGGGCGACGGCGGCCATTGGTGCGCGCGGGAGGGGGCGGAGCCACCTCGGGGAGCTCGGGACCGCAGCGCCCCCTGAGGACCGGAGGAGGAGGTTTCCCCCAAATCCCGAATTATTACCCCCAAACCCCGAATTACTGCCCCATTCCGCCTCTTTTCTGCGGCGTTCATTAGCGAAGGTTTGGTAACTGTTACAGTTTATTGAAGTCCTGTGGAGAGGAGGCACACGCAGCCTCACCCCTGTTCTCGCCCTGAAAGGACAAAGCTCCTGTGCTCTCCATTCTCACAAATAAACTGCTCAATAAATTACTTTAAAAAGAAGAGTTGGGGGTGGTTCCCAAGGACCTGATCACCTGAGGAGTATCACACTCTCAGCTCTCAGGGTGGAAGGAATTCCTCACCCCCAGCCCATGATGGTGCAGAGTTTCCATGTACAAGAAGCACTTGGAACTAAACCAGCAGCCAAAGCTCCTGTGCTGGTTCAGCTGAATCAACTTTTTCACAGTTCAGACTATTAAATAATGTGTTTATTAGTCCTGGTGTGATGAGTATCTTACAACAGATACACAGTGCAGCAGCACACCCCTGAAGGCTGAGGTGGCACCAGGGGAGGTTTGGGCTCAGCCTTTGGCTGTTTGTGAGGGGAGAAGGGAGGAAGGCCAGGCTGAGCTGGAGCTGTGCTCCAACTGCAAAATCTGGGCTTGTCCTTGGCCCTGCAGGCAGGAGCTGCTGCTCTGCCCAGGCCTCTCCTCTGCCCCTCCACGTCCTCCCCTCTCCAAGGCACATGGGGACAGCCTCAAGGTCCAATAGAACACAATCTAACAGGATATTCTCTCACTTCTTCCTAATTCTGGTGGATTTTGAGCTTCCTCTCAAATGCTGAGCCAGGAAGGAGCTCAGGAGGTCAGACAGGAATCCCAGCCAGGGCTGGATCCTCGATTTCTTGATCCAAGGAGAATTCCCACTCGGTGTCACAGTCTGCAGGAGGCCTGAGACACCTTGGAGTTGGTTTTTCTGTTCAGGGCATTGCAGATGAAGGTTCCTGTGTCCATCAGCTTCTGCAGATCCACGCCCTGCATGGCAAAGGCCCAGGACATGCCTTGAGGGACATCTCCCCCCATCCCAGGCTGCCCCATACCCCGTCCAACCTGGCCTTGGGCACTCCAGGGGCAGCCACAGCTGCTCTGGGCACCCTGTGCCAGGCCTGCCCACCCTCCCAGGGATATTTTTCCCTGATATCCCATCTCACACTCCCTCTGTCAAGGGGAAGCCATTCCCCCTGTCCTGTCCCCAGCACGCTCAGGCTCCTGCCCCGAGCTGAGGCCTGAGCAGAGCCTGGGGTGGCACTCACCGTGTGGATGCCCAGCCCGTTGAGCATGTACACCAGGTCCTCTGTGGCCACATTCCCAGAGGCTCCCTGGGCATAGGGACACCCCCCAAGGCCGGCCACGGAGGCGTCCACCACGCTCACCCCCATCTGCAAACAAACCCCGAGTCAGGGGCTGCTCTGGGAGCACAAAATCTGCAATTCCCAGCAAGCCCAAAATCCCCCAAGGGAAGCTGCTCCATTTGTGTGGCTGCCCCATCCCTGGAAGTGCCCCAGGCCAGGCTGGGTGGGGCTTGGAGCAGCCTGGGATGTCGCAGACATCTGTTTATGAAAATCCTTTCTTAGGATTTTTTCCCTTCTGAGAAGCTGAGAGGCCTCAGAGACAAAATGTAACCAATGGTTATCTGCTGAATGCAACAGGTGCACCTGGGATTGGTCTGGTGTGGATGTTTACAATTAGTGACCACTCACAGCAGAGCTGGCTCTCACTGAGCCTCAGACCTTTGTTTTCATTCTTTTCTATTCTGTTTTTAGCTTAGCCAGCCTTCTGAGATGAAGCTTTTCCTTCTATTATTTTTACTATAGTTATAATGTAATATATATATCATAAAATAATAAATCAAGCCTTCTGAAATATAGAGTCAAATCTACCTCTCTTCCCTCATCCTGAAAACCCCTGTGACACTGTCACACTGGGACAGTGGGAGATGGGCAGGGGGTGGCACTAGATGGGCTTTAAGGTCCTTCCAACCCAACACTGGCAGGATCTGAGGTGCAGAGCAGGGATCCTACCTGCAGGGCCACCAGGATGTTGGCCAGGGCCTGGCCATAGGTGTCGTGGCAGTGAACAGCCAGAGCCCCCACGGGCACCTCCTTCATCACCACTGCCAGCATCTCCCTCATGCTGCCCGGGGTGCCCACGCCGATGGTGTCCCCCAGGGAGATCTCGTAGCACCCCATGGAGTACATCTTCTTGGAGACCTGGGCCAGAGCAGCAGGGCACTGAGAGGGCACGCTCCCTCCCAGAGCCCATTCCTGCTGTACAGCAATCCCCTGGACACTCATTCCCTCCCCAGAGCTCATTCCTGCTGTGCAATTATTCCCTGGACACTCCTCCTTCCCTCCCAGAGCCCATTCCTGCGGCACCATCATGCCCTGGGCACTCCTTTCTGAGATTAAAAACCTGCAGGTGCCCAAACCCCCCTCAGTTCCCCATTTCAGCCTCTGAGAACCTGGATATCCCCTTATATATCCCCCCTTATATCCCAGTGCCCACTCCACATCCCTCAAAATCAATCAGAACCCCCTCAGGAGTCCTGGCTGTATTTATGAGTGACTCACCTCTGCAACTTTAGCTGCAGAAATCTTCCCTTCATAGGGACATCCAAGGACACAGGAGACGTACCTGTGGATAAAAAAAAAACCTTTTAGCTGGAAAGGGGCAATGGGATTCTACTGGCCAAACCAGTCAGGACTTGTGCATCTTCCATGTCTGTAAGTTGGGAGAATCAATTTTATATTCCAGTGGCCAAAGGTTACAGGATTTCACCAATTTTTTCTTCCATGGGTGTAAAATTTGCCAAGATGAGCCCAGAGGGCTGCTGGGGCTGTGATCTGTGCACTTCCATCTGGGATGTTGGCCAAGAAAATCTGATCCCAGATGAATGTGGGTGAGTTCCAGCAGGAAGCCCTTACCCCCTGACAGGAATGCTGGCTTCCTTCGCTGCCCTCATCACCTCCTCAAACCTCTCCAGGCTCTCCTCGATGGAGCAGTTGATGTTTTTCTGGGTGAAGAGCTCAGATGCTGCCCCAAAGATCGACACCTCTTTGGCCCCTGCTGCCACCTGCAAATAAAAGATCCCAAACTGGAACCACAGCACCACTGAGGCTGGAAAAGAGCGATGAGATCAGCAGGTCCAAGCCTTACCCCAGCACTTAAATCAAAGCCAGGGGATTTCTCTTGTGAGGGAAATGACAAACAAAGCCACAACTTCAGGATTCCATGGCCAAGAGTTAATTCAAGGGTTTCAGAGGAATCTCTTGGTAGGGATGTCTCAAACCAGCCCATAAACATCTCCCTTTAGAGGCTCTTCTGCTCCCAAATAAATCTGCCTTGCTTATTTAGACTTGAAGCTCTTGGAGCTCTTCTCCTCCTCGATGTGATCTGCAATCCCTGACTACAGCTCTCTCATTTTACAAAAGCATTTCTGCCCCAAACAACCCAGTCCTTCCCTCAGCTCATTCTGCAGCAAAACCACCAGGGCACACCTGAGCTTGCCTTGGAGAGGGTGAAGGCAGAGGGGCAAAGGAGCAGGGGGGAGTGCAGAGCCCCAGGGTGGATCTTGGGGTGCTGCCAGCCCTTACCGCTGCCTGGAAGCCCCTGAGGTTTGGGGTGAGCACGGGGTAACTGATCCCAGGCGATTTCTTGATGCCCTGCAGGACCTCGGTGTGATCAGCCATCTGCAAAGCAAAGAAACATCTGTGGGGGTCACAGCTGCCCCTTCTGCCTGCCAGGAAATCATCACAAAAACTCCTTTTTGTAAAGGGAACAGAAATGTGTAGGGACAGAGCCTCTCCAAGCAAACAGAGCTGCAGCCTGGGAGGGGTCAGGGGTCACCCAGCCAGACACAAACAGTGTTTGTGCGTGACCTGTCTGTCCCTCTGCTCTGTGCAGGGTCCAAAGGGAAGCTCTGGGATATTTTAACTCCTCTGCTGGCTCTTGCCCAGTAACAGAGACTTGGGAGCCAGTAGAACCACGGGATTGCTGCACTTTTAGAGCACAGCACTGCAAATCCTGTCTGAACACTGACCTGAGGAACCCACTTGGGGGACACGAAGCTGGTGGCCTCTATGACCTGCAGCCCTGTCTCTGACAGCATGTTGATTAAATTGATCTTCACTGGGGTGGGCACAAGATTCTAAGAAGAACAAGAAAAGAAAAATAACTTAAAGTTATTATTATTTACACAGTAAACTCTTCCACCACTGAAAAAAAAAAAAAAGCGAATTTTCAACATAAAAAAAGCAGCATTTAAAGAAAAACTGCCCCATTGGCGGGCACAGGGGGGCGTTTGGGGGATTGGGCTGGAGAACGCCCCCGGGAGGTGCCGGGAGCCCGGAGCCACCGTTACCTTCTCGTTCTGGAGCCCGTCGCGGGGTCCCACCTCCACCACCTTCACTCGCTTCGGGTACGCCCCGCTCGCCGCCGCAGCGGAGCTCACCTGGCACGGAGGGCAGAGTCAGCCGAGCCCCGGAGCCCCGGCCCCGCTGTGCCCCAGCCACAGCCCCGTTTAGCCCTGGCCCGGTACCGATACTCCCACACTGGCCCCGTTTGGCTCAGTCCCGGTGCCTCCGGTTCTTCTTCTGCCACCGGTTCCGATCCCCCAGTCCCGGTGCCCCCGGTTCCGATCCCCTCTGGTCCCGGTGCCCTCGGTTCCGATCCCCTCTGGTCCCGGTGCCCTCGGTTCCGATCCCCTCCTGGTCCCTCTGCCCGCGGTTCTGGTGCCCCCGGTCCCAATCCCCCCGGTCCCTCTGTCCCGGTCCCAATCCCCCCGGTCCCTCTGTCCCGGTCCCGGTGTCCCCGGTCCCTCACGGGCCGCAGCGATCCCGCCCAGCGCGGCAGGAGCCTCCGCGCCGCCGCCATGTCCGCCGCGCTCACGTGACCGCACACACCCCCGGCACGTGACACCAGCGGGGGCGTGGCTGCTGCGGTCACGTGAGCGCAGCCCCCGCCGCGCTTCCCGCGTGGCACCGGCACCGGCACCGGCGCTGCCGCCGCGGCCCCTCCGTGCCCGTACCTGTCCCGCGGCGCCGTCCCGCGGCGCGCAGCCCGTGTCACAGCGCGGCATCTTCCCCTGCGCCTCTGCCCGCCGCCGCGCCCGCCGCGCACTTATAGCGGCGCTTTGCCGGTGCCCGGTGCGCCGAGTAAACACGGAGCTGTTTGTTTGGGGCGGGCCCCGCAACGCGCCAGGGGTCACGGGCAGCGGTGATGGGGCAGTGAGGCAGAGGCCATCGCTCCGTTGTCCCTGTTTGTCCCATTTTTTTTGTTTGTAACGGCGCCACCGGCGGCGCTCCCGTGAGCGGGTGCTGGCACTCGCGGCCGGTGATGTTTGTCCCTTGCTTGGGTAACAGCGCCCACGGCACCGGCTCCGCGTGCGGCCCTGCCCCGGGGCTCTGCTCCAGCCCAGCTCGGAGTGTCCTGGGACAGGAACAAAACACAGCCTGCCTGCGATGCTGTGGTGCCTGCACAAGCACCTGTGCCCTTGGGAGCAGTCCCATCGCTCACACCCACATTGTTCAACCCTTCATGAGAAGCTCAACATCCACGCAGGAGCCCTGCTCTCACTGGAACTCAAAGTTCACAAGTTCAGGAGTGCAAGCAGAAGTCACCAGTGCAATTCACAGCGGTGGAGTCTCTTCAATTCTCTAAGAACAAAACCTTTTGTTGTAGCTGTCTCCAGCAGAATATCAATAAAAGTTTGTTGATGGGTTTGTATATTTTTTACAGATGATCTCTTCCAGCAAGCTTCCATTAGATTTATTAATCATGGAAGCAGCTGATCACAACTGTTCCAACCAACACTGAAGTAACACAAGGCAACAGAGACTGGAGGAGAGATCCTTTCAAGTGAAAAACAATGTATTCAACGTGAAACATAAAAATCCTCTTGGGTTCAGTCAAAAAGAAAGGCGGTGGGAGATGCTGTAATCCCCCCACAGGCATCACTTCACACCCTCGAGCTTCACCACCCAGCCAGACTGAGGAGGGAGAGGAGATGGGAGCATGTAGGGCAGGGTTATGAGCATCCCTGTCCCTGGCTGGATCTGCCACTCCAGAGTGCCAGCAAACCCCAGCAGTGTCACCTGCAGAGGAAGGAAGGGGACACTCAGCTGGAGCTCAGCAGGCCCCTCTGCACAGCCCACAGCCCCTGCAGGTCCCAGGAACGGCTCATGTGGCACAGGGGTGACACGGGGTGTTTGGAGGCCGCAGCAGGCTGCAGTTTGTTGTTTGGGGTTTGTTTGTTGCTGATGCTTTGCCCCTGTTTGTTCAGAGCAAAGGCCACTGCGACATTTGCGTCACGGCGCCATCTGCCAGCAGCAGGGCACTGCACCCGGGCTGCAGCACAGCCCCTCCTGCTCGGGGGGCATCTGCTTCCCTCCCCTGCACCAACAGGATCAACACTCTCCAGGGCAGGAATCTCTGCTGGCAGCTCCTGGGCCACGTGAGCCAAAGCCTGGGGTGCTGCAAGGAGCCCAGGGCACACAACCTCCCTGCAGCCATGATCTTTTATGGAAAATCCTTTCCTTGGGATTCTTCCTCCTGAGAAGCTGAGAGGCCTCAGGAACAAACTGTAACCAATGGTATCTGCTGCTGTGGAATGCAACAGGGGCATCTGGGATTGGGCTCATGTGGTTGTTTCTAATTAATGGCCAATCACAGCCCAGCTGGCTCAGACTGTCTCAGTCAGTCACAAGCCTTTGTTATCATTCTTTCTTTTTCTATCCTTAGCCAGCCTTCTGAAGAAATCCTTTCTTCTATTCTTTTAGTATAGTTTTAATATAATATATATCATAAAATAATAAATCAAACCTTCTGAAACATGGAGTCAAGATTCTCTTCCCTCATCTTAAGACCCCTGTGAACACCACCACACCTCCCCACTCCCCCAGCTCCTGAACAAATCCAGGCTGGCCCTTCCCACACACAAACACCCCCAGATGGGTCTCAGTGTGTGTTCAGTCCCTTACCTGTGTGCCTGGGGATGGAATGGGTGAGGACAGGTGCAGGACATTGTCCCGAGGCCAGAGCAGGAAGATGGCAAAGACCACTGGTCCCTTGGAGGTGTACCTGGGAGAGCAGGAGTTCAGCAGGTGAAGGGCACCAGACACAAACCTCACCTTTCCAGGCAGCACAAGAACACAACTGTGCCCTCTGTCACCACACAGGGGTCACCCACTGCCCCCAACTCCAAATTTAGGAAAAGAGGAGAAATAAACCTCAGCTCAGCTGTCTGAGCAGCAGAGCCCTTACCAGACTGTGTCTGTGGTGTTCTCCACCTGCACCCTCCAAGGCTGGGATTCATAAATCGCCTCCCCATTGGTGTCCAGCCACCTCCCAAGGGCCAGGAGTCTCTCTTGGAAGATGGGGACAATCACCCCTTCTTTTGTAGGTCCCACATTGAGGAGGTAGTTGCCACCCAGACTCACAGTCTGCACCAGCTCCTGTGGCAGATAATGCAAGATAACATTATCTTCACCTCAGACAACACAGAAACTGAGCAGTTTTACCCTCATCAGCTGCTCCAGAAGCCCCTCACTCCCAGCAATCCTCCCGCAGGCTGTTTTGATGTCAGGTTTCTCACCTCAATCACGCTCATCTCATCCATCACCTCAGGCAGGCTCATGTTGCTGCGGTAGCCCCAGGAGAGCCTGTCCAGGGAGGAGCACATCTCCCACTTGTGCTCTGGCAGGGTGCCTGGCCTGTACTTGTCAGCACAGTTGTAGAAACCCCCGTGGCGGCAGGAGCAGCCCCGACCCCAGCGATCGTTGACGACCACGGTGTCCTGAGAGAAGGAAAACAGCTCAGGGCACAGACCCCTTTGTTCTTGGGCTGTCCAGCTGGCAGCCACGCCCCTGAGGAAGCCCCTAAAAATGCCCTGTGTAATGGAAACCCTCCTGAGAAGGCTGAATCCCTCCCTCTGCTCAGGTAGGAGCTGAGGCAACAAAGCTGAGCATCCATCAAAGGTCGGTGGAGCTGTCCCAGCAGCACAGTCAAGGTTCTCTTTTTGTCAGAGAATAAAACACATTTGGCAAAAGTCAAGGAGGTTTCTGGTTTGATCACACACCCCACAGCTTCCTGCCCTTCCACACCCACCCGATGCCAGGAGGGGCAGCAGGCACTGGTACCTTGACAGGGCTGTCGTTGTAGAGCCAGGCAAGGAAAGAGGTGGAATTCCAGTAGGAATCTGGAGCTTCCCAATCCCCATCTGACCAGATCAGGTCTGGTTTGTATCTAAGGGAGACAGATGTTGTTTCATAAAGGCTCATCTGCTCCTGCCACACTCTGTTTCTTCCCCTTCCCACTGCCTGGCATCACCAGGAGGTTTTTGCTTCATTTTCTGCTTCACACAAAGCTCTAAGGGAGGTTCTTGCAGCAGCAAAGAACAAGGTGTTGATGCACAGCTCAAAACAGGGTGCAGTTCTCCCCAAAAATCCAGAATCTGGCACCTCAAAGTGCACATTCTTGAGCTGGGACAACGACTCACAAGCCCAAGCCTTTTATTTTTGTCAGCAAGGGGAAGCAAGGCAAGGATGTAAATTCCCAGTGAAATCACTTTTCTAGTCTACTAAATACTGAACAGTTTGTTCCACTTCCAGCCCCTCTGCACAAAGGCAGGATTAAAAGGAATTGCTTTTGCAGGAAAAATTTGTCCCTGCCTTATTCTACAGATTAGACCTTCCACAGGTTAAAAGTGAACCCCTTTTCTAATTACCACAAATCATTACTGCTTAGCAAAGAGAATTTGCCTCATCAAAAATCAACATTTCTCTTCTTTGCACCCACTTTGCACCTTTCTCTAGAGAACTGAAACCAGGAAATGCTGGTGATTCTGAACTGGATGTGGCTCTTACTTTAAGACAAGGTCATAAAGTTCTGGCATCGTCTTCTTTAAAACGAAGCTCTGGGTCTTGAAGTCATTTTGTTTGTCAGCGAGGTAGAGAGGATTAAACCACTCCATCAGGGAGTGATACAGCCCATAACGGAGGTTGCTGAAGGACAAAACACAGAGGGAAGAGTGAGGCTTCAGTGGGGATTGAGAAGCAGTGGAAATTAAATTACTGGCATTATAATTTTTCATCATTTGCAAGCACTCCATTTTTCACAGGGTCTTCTGCTGTTTGTCAGGCAGAGCCAGGAGGCTTCACTGCTCTCAGAGCAGAGCTCCCTGGCAGGGCCTTACCTC
The DNA here is from genome assembly GCF_012460135.2 of Molothrus ater. Lineage (NCBI taxonomy): Eukaryota > Metazoa > Chordata > Aves > Passeriformes > Icteridae > Molothrus > Molothrus ater. The sequence continues at coordinate 6,020,824 of NC_050501.2, forward strand.
TCCCTGAGGGCCTCTCCCAGCTCTCCCACCAGGTCCCGGTGGGGCCCTGTATCCACAGAATTCCAGTTCCAGGACACTGGTGACCCCCAGTTGGTGAAGCCCTCGTGGTGCTTGGTGGTCAGGACCACGTATCTGAGAGGAGAAAAGGACTTGGTTGGGATGGCAAAGGAGCAGATGAGGCATTTCCCAGCCCCACTGCAAAGCCAGTCACTAAAAGAGCAAGGCACTGGATAACCACGCTGTGAGGAGCCCTCTGACACTATCCCTTGGACTTAGAAGCAAATACAAGAATAAGAGAGGCTTTCAGTGGATTTTAATGCTGGGAAAGAATGAACAGTAAGTACTTAGCAAGGACCAAGACCTGTCATCTCCTCAGCACCCTGGGCACGACCACTCAGGGACGCCCAGCACTGTTCAGGGACCCCCAATCCCTCAGGAATCCCCAGATTTGCCCCTCCCATCCCCTCAGAGACCCCTGCATCCTCTTGGGAACAGCCCCATATGCTTCCCAAGCTTTTCCATCCCCTCAGGGACCCCCGGCCATGGCACCCATCCCCTCAGGGATCCCCCATCCCCTCAGGGACCCCCGGCCATGGCACTCATCTCCTCAGGGACCCCTATCCCCTCAGGGACCCCCGGCCATGGCACTCATCTCCTCAGGGACCCGCGGCCATGGCACTCATCCCCTCAGGGACCCCTATCCCCTCAGGAACCCCCGGCCATGGCACCCATCTCCTCAGGGACCCCTATCCCCTCAGGGTCCCCAGCTCCGGCCATCCCGGCGCTGACCTGGCCCCGGCCCGCTGGAAGAGCTGTGCCCACTGTCGGGGCTGGAAGTCGTGGGCGGTGAAATGAGGCGCGAACTCCGCGTAGGTGGTGCCGGGCGGGAAGCGGCGGCGCACGAAGCTCTCGTAGGCGGCATCGTGCTGGCCCTGCCAGTGCCACCAGAACCACTCGGAGCCCCAGGCCGGCACGGAGAACACCCCCCAGTGCACGAACACCCCCACCTTGGCCCGGTCGAACCAGGCCGGCAGCGGCCGCGCGTCCAGGCTGGCCCAGTCCGGGCGGTAGCGGGGCGCGGCCAGGCCCGGGCCCAGCGCGGCCGCCACACCGAGCAGGGCCAGCGCCGCCATGGCCCCGTGACGTCACCAGCGCCGCGGCGCCCCGGGGCCGCGGGTTCGAGGCTGCGGCCCGACCGCTGCCCGCGGGCACGGCGGGGAATGTCCCGGGGAGCGATGGAGGGACACCGGGGATGGCCCAACAATCGGGGAATGTCCCGGGGAGGGATGGAGGGACACCGGGGATGGCCCAACAATCGGGGAATGTCCCGGGGAGCGATGGAGGGACACCGGGGATGGCCCAACAATCGGGCAATGTCCCGGGGAGGGATGGAGGGACACCGGGGATGGCCCAACAATCGGGGAATGTCCCGGGGAGGGATGGAGGGACACCGGGGATGGCCCAACAATCGGGGAATGTCCCGGGGAGCGATGGAGGGACACCGGGGATGGCCCAACAATTGGGGAATACCCCGGAGAGGGATGGAGGGACAAGATGGACAACCCCAACCATCAGGGAATATCCCAGAGAGGGATGTAGAGACCTCGAGGATAACCCCAACAATCGGGGAATATCCTGGGAAGGGATGGAGGAACATCAGGGATAACCCCAACAATCCACCCTGTGCATCCCTGGAGCGGTGCCCAAACACTCCTGGGGCTCTGGCAGCCTCGGGCCTGTGCCCGTTCCCTGGGGAGCCTGGGCAGTGCATCCCCTGGGACACAGGGCAGAGTGCAAGGGCCTCGAGGCCGTGCCCCAGCCAGGCTCATCCCTGCTGGAGGCATTTTGGAGCTGGCAGGAGCCCAGCTGCTCCAGGTCACCGCCGAAGGGCCCTGTCCCACTTCATTGTCCGTCAGCTAAAAGTGCTGCTTTTGCGTAATTTGCAGAAAAACAACCCCAAACGAGTTCCTCATGCTCAAAGTATCTGCCCCAGTTTGGGCTTAAACTTGTCACCTGGAGAACTTTGTACACCAGGAAAGAAAAGGAAGAAAACCCTGGAAAATGGCTTGTATGTTTAATCACATAACATCCCACAAACACCTGTGTGGTTCAGTCAGTTCTCCTGAAATCTGCTGGAAGAAATGTGCTGCCTGCAAGGTCCTGTCTGCCCCAGCTCTGGCCAAGTCCTTAAGCCCAGAGCACTGAGTGCCATGTCCAGGTGACACCTGCAGGGATGGGGACTCCAAACCTCCCTGGGCAGCTCCTTCCAAAGGTTTTCCATGAAGAAATTCCTGCTGATGTCCAACCTGAACCTTCCCTGGGGGGAGATTATCATGGGATCATGGAATATCCTGAGCTGGAAGGGACACCCCAAGGACCATCCAGTCCTGGCCCTGCACAGGACACCCCAACAATCCCAACCTGTGCCTGAGAGTAAAGTCTGTGCACTTCATGCCCCAGTGTTGAAGGGTGAAATCAGCAGGAGCTGTCTCCCCATCACAGCTTCCCTCAACTCCCATCAGAAGGGAAAATAAAAAGAAAAGTGATCCAGATTGTTCCTTCCAGGCTGAGTGGGTGGATCTCCCCCGGTGCCTCCCTACATGGCATGAGTGTCCTCGCAGACGGTCTCTATCACCGAGGACTTGTGGGTGCTCTCTGCTTCTGGGCTCTCCTCAGGGGCCTTCAGCTGCCTCCTGAAGTGGGACAACACCCTCCTCAGGGAGGAGAAGAGCTCCTTGCTCCTCAGGGCGTAGATGATGGGGTTGACCATGGAGTTGAGCAGGCAGAGGGTGCTGCAGAAGGCGAACACCTTGCGCAGGCGGTCGCTCAGCCTGCCGAAGATGCTGTAGATCATCAGCACGAGCACGGGGGACCAGCAGAGCATGAGGACAGCCAGCACCATGGCCAGGGTCTTGGCCAGCCTCACGTCCATCCTCATGCGGCTGGTTTGCCTCTCTGCCTGTGCCTGGTGCTTCTCCATGTAGGCCACGTGCTGGCGAGCCCTCCAGAGCACGTGGGCGTAGGCGCAGACGATGCAGCCCAGCAGCACCACGACGAAGCAGATCCAGCCCGACAGGTAATTGTCATCCACAAAGGGGAACAGCTCGGAGCAGGCAGAATCCAGCGTGCAGCAGTTCCAGCCCAGCAGGGGCAGGCCAGCAATGATGGCACAGGTCAGCCAGAGCACAGCCAGGGCTGTCCAGGCCCTTTTCCTGGTCATCAGGAGCTTGTACTCCGAGGGCCGGCTGATGGAGAGGTAGCGGTCCAGGGCTGTGAGCAGCAGGCTGCTGAGGGAGGCAGAGAAGGACGTGTTCACCCCTCCCAGCTGCAGCAGGAACACCTCCTTGGAGAAACCAGCCTCGTTGAACACGTGGAAGTTCACGAAGCTGCAGACAAAGATGATGCTGGCCAGGATGTCAGCCAGGGCCAGGCTGCCGATGAAGAGGTAGGAAGGCTTCTTCCTGATCCCAGGGGATGAGAAAATCAGGTAGAGCACCAGGGAGTTCTCAAAAACACACATTGTCCCAAAGAGGCCACACAGCATACCAATGCTTATTTTCTGTGCCTGCGTGCTGAGCACCATGAAGCACTCCATGGTGTTCCCACTGCACTTGGAGGCGTTTGCAGGTATCCTGCAAGAATCCATGGCGGTTACCTGGAGCTGGGAGCTCACAGAGAGCCTGCTGCTTCCCTCTGCACTTCTTCAGGTGCTCTGGAAAAGGTGGAGGTGAAGAGGACTTAACAAGCAATACATTTACCCAAGATACTTTCTTCCCTGTAGAGGCAAGTAAGGAAAATGAAATCAGCCCACAGAGAGCTGCTTTCAGGTCCACTGCCCAACCACTGGAGCCAACTTCCATGCTTTTCCCAGCTGCTTGTTTGGCTGAGACCCATTTCCTACAGCCCAGGGGAACCCTGGCTGTACCACCTCGGTGGGACACCACAAGAGGGAAGCAGCACCCCTGAGAATTGTACAAATCCTGAGCCAGGTCTTACCACTCCTCCAGGACTCACTGCTCAGGGCCAGCAGCGCTGGAAGGGGTGGCTCAGGGGACACCACAGCTGCGAAAGGCATCCCAAGGGGAGTGCAAAGCTGCCACAACACGGCTGCCTGCACGGCTTTTTCATTGCTAGCAGCCCCAGGCCAGGGCTGCTCTTCCTGCCTAGGGTTAGGATTAGTGTTGTCAGAGTGATTAATAGATATTATTAGAGATTAATTAGAGATCGATATTGGAGTACAGGTTGGACATACAAATGGGGACATGCAGGACTGAGACCACCTGAGCTTAAGAACCCCCGTCCACACCCAGAATGAGGGTAATTTCATCAACACTTTTAGCTTCAGCAGAGGTGTGATGGAAGGAAGTGCCTGATTTTACACGGGGCAGATGCTGAGCTACTCCGTGCACTCTGAGCAAGAGCTGGGTTTTTCTCTGCAGTTCTGCAGCTCAATTTAACCCCCTTCATCTTCATAACCTCTCCTTGAGGTGTTATTTTCTCCCATTCTTTCTGTGGATTGCACAGAAAGGTGTTTAAAGCAAGTTGTGCAGCCTTGGATTTCAGGGAACAAGGTCATCGTGGACTTGTGTAAAAACACACTTGTGTAAAAACACACTACAACAAGCAGGCGAAGAGGCAGCTGTGGGGTACCCCAAACCTGCCTGGATTACAGTAAAATGCTGTGCCCAAGCCAATGGAACAGGACCCCCCTTCCTAAAAGCTTCCAGGATCCCTCATGCAGGCAATGGGATCGTGAGTTCCCTCTGCTGGAGGAGAGCACTGAGCTGACAGCGTTCCCTTTCCCCCAGAACAAACAATTCACTGTCCCTCGCTGCCCTGGGCTCTCTTGTGAAAGAGGAAATGTCCCAAACACCCGAGGCACGGCCAGGATGTGTGACAGCCACAGAGCAAGGGCAGGGCTGTGGGTTCCAGCCTCCTGTGCCCCTCTCCTGCCTGCTCTGTGAAATTCAGCTGCTGCTGGAGGTGACAGCAGCCAGCACTGCCCAGCAAACCTCAGTCCGTGACATCTCAGCAGAGATGGGTTTATAAAACATGGGTGTTTTAACTGGCCTGGGGACTTCCTTCCCCACTGATTCCCCCAACACTCATCTCTCATCCTGTGTTTCAGGAGTTGCAAAATACCCCAATGACTCGAGAGGCTGCCCAGGAGGTGACAGAGAAGAGCCCCAGCCCCACATTTGACTCCTGCTGCCGGTCAGGGCTGGGACAGTGGTGGCTGTTCAGTGCAGGTTTCAGGCACAGCAGGGCAATCCTGATTTCCTGACTGGGATTTCTTGGTGTTCCAGGCTGGAGGAGTCCTGGGCTTTGGGCTGAGTGTTGCAGCAAGCTGCCCTCCTCTTACATCAGGCTCCTGCATGGGGTAACAACACAGGAGCGGATGTTGCCCTCAGATCTCAGTGCTGCTGTTTCCTGCAGCCCTTCTCAGGAACATCTCCCAGGCAGCAGGAATTACCAACTGCTGGTATTAAACCTGACAACATCCCTCCCTCTGGAGGGAGATGGATTTAGCAGACAGATGGACTTCTCATACAGCAGGGCTCACCAGGGACCAACTGCCTCGAGTTTCCAAACCTCCCCAACCAAACCCCAGCATCCAAACCAAGACATTTCTTCATTAAGCAGCCTCCAGCATCACCTTGGCATCCATTACCTGCAGCCAGCATTCCCAGGACCACCATAAATCCTCAAACCTGCAGTTGTGCAATATCCAGCTAACATCCTTAGGAGCCTGGAAACCACTGAACACCAGGCAAGGGAGTGAAGGTAGCAAAATGCCATCCCTGATGTTATGCTGCTAGGGGAGAGAACCTGATTATAATGTTAAAATAACTTCTGTGCTGCCTGTCCTGGCCCAGCTCTCTCCACTACGCTGAAAAAACTCAGAAAAGGCTCAGTTCAAAGTCGTGTGCTGGGCTCACAGCAATCAGCCAGCCCTGATCTTCCTCTTCCACATCTGTTCTGTCTCAGGCTGAATGACAAGGACAGATCTCTGCTCCCCAGACCCTCCTTGCAGCTCCTGTGTCCATGAGGGAAGCACAGGGCTTGTTCCAGCTAAAGGTCTCCTCTGCACAAGCATGAAAACACAGGCAGTGCCAAGAGCTCCTCTCCTTGCACTGCCTGTCCCTCCTTTTTTTTGCTTTTTTGGCCACAAAGCTGCTTTTCCCTGCCCAGGGGACATTTTCCTCTTGTCAGATGGGCCCCTGGATTTGTTTGACCGTGGCCTCTGCCCCCTGCCTGCCTTAGCTCCTGGGAAAAGTGCCAGCCCATATCTGGTTCCTAGGGGAGAGCTGACCTGCAGCATCCTCCATGGGACAAGTCCCACTTCCAGGGTGGAAACCCCTTGCCAAGAGCAGATCTCCTCTTCCTCAGGAATTCCAGCCCCAGGCATAGCTGTGCATCCAGCCTGGCAAGCCCAGGGAGTCCCAGCCCCATGGGCTGAGAGCTCAGCTCCACAAGAAAGAGCCAAGTCTGGCCCTTAGCTCCAGGGGCTGTGGCACAGAGGAGCTGAGATTCCCTGGGCTTCTGCACAGGATGAACTCTCTGATCACAGCACGGCATCTCCTGCCAGCAGGAAGGCCCAGGGTAGGGAATAATTGCCAAAATAATGTGGCCTTGCAATAGGGACCCCCCTTGGCAACAAGATCAGAGCCCCAGCAAACAGCAGGGAATGAACAAGGAGTGAGTTATCAGGAACAGAGCCCAGATCAGATACTTGGGAATGCAACATATTCCTGATGCACCCCAGTGACTGCAGAGGGAAACCTCCCCTCCCATCAGATCTGCTGCAAGCCCACTCACTCCAGCCTAACAGCTCCAAAGGCTTTGGGGGAAATTCAATTTCCAAATGAAGGAGTCCTTTTCCCTCTCAGTGCCTCTCAGTGCCTGATTCCAGCTGTGGGGCTGGCAGTGCCCTGCACACAGCAGCACCAATCCTGCTCCACTTGGGATGGCTCTGCCCTCACAGAGCCACCACAGCATCCTGCTGATTAAAAAGTTATGTACCAGTTGCTTAGATAATGTAAAATTAAATTTTCCTGCTGCAATCAGCCAGTGCATTGTGCCTGCAGCACTCTCTGAAAGTGCTCTTGAATATTTCATGTTCAGAATATCTGAGAGTTTTGAGCTTTACAGTAAAATAAAATGTCCTAAATGATCACCTACTACAAACATGTGCAGCGATTTATGCAAAAAATTGTCACTAATGCTTGCAAATTTCACTTGCTGAAGAAACAAAGTATCTTTTGCTTTACAAACATTTTAGTTTATATGTGATTTCCTGGTTTAGTTGCAGAAGTTTTTCCATTATTTTGGAATCAGCTGCTCATCCTGGTTTGTCCTGACCACATTAACTGATGCCGAGTGGAATTCCCTCCCTGATGTAAGACCTGTCTGCCTCAAATGCCACACTGAAGATTATTTGATTCTTTATCAGCTCTGCCCATTGTGACTGCCTGAGGGACAGTGAAACCCAGGACGGGGTGGGTGCAGAGCAGCTGCAAGTGCAACTTTGGGTACAAAGCAGGGCAAACCAGGGCTGCTCTCACTGCACCAAAACCATCACAAACACTGAACTCAGCGTCACATCCCTGTGAGACATTTGGAAATACCTCTGCCAGAGAATCAGGGAATGCTGTGGGCTGGAAGGGACCTTAAAGCCTGTCTAGTGCCATCCTTCCACCATCCCATGTTGCTTCAAACCCCATCCAGCCTGGCCTTGGACACTTCCAGGGATCCAGGGGCAGCCACAGCCGCTCTGGGCACCCTGTGCCAGGGCCTCCCCACCCTCACAGGGAAATATTTCTTGGAACCCATTCCCCCTTGTCCTGTCACTCCAGTTCCAACATTAACAATTCCCAAAAGTATCTGTAAAGAGCTAACCCACAGCCTGCTATGAAGCACTTACTTTTCATCTCCTTAAGAAAAGATCCATCCTAAAAACCAGTTTCCCAGCCTCTGTTACACATTGCCTTGCAGTTCATCCCAAAGAGCTGATAGAGAATCCCAGGAATCTCCCGTGCAGCCGAGTCTCCCCAGCCTGCCTTGTGCACGGCAGCACCGAGGGTGATATGAAAAAAGGGCCCAGGGCTGCAGGATGCTGTGGGTCAGCAAACACAAACCACTCACCTCCCCACCGATGCTCTGGGGCTTCCCATGGCTCGGGCTCTCAGGGCAGCTGCTGCAGCTGCGGACAGCGCCTGCTTCCCTCTCCTCTCACGGCACTTCTGGTTTCGTCTGCGTTTCTTGAACCATTCTGGTTCATTCCCCTGGGTTGGAAATCCATCAGTGTGAATCCTTCCTCTGCTTCCTTGCTCTCTGTCACATTCTTTCGGAGAATGTGTGTCGGGTTTTCTTTCCTTCCTCCCTTCTCCTCTGGGTGTTGTGTTCTGCTGCCTGCTCGTGCCACATCTACAACCACCCAAACCCTCCGGCTTGCTGAAATTGTCCTCCCAGTCCCTCTCATTTCTCCTTGTAACTGCAGACTTTGAGGCAAGAGACATTCAGGTCCTCCTTCTGATTTCCCTGGGAACATGGAAAAGTATGGGGGGGAAAAAAAGCAAGGAGGCAGATGTGGAAGAATCTGGATGTACCTGGCTGTGTGCAGGTCTAAGGGCAGGATCAGAAATCTGCTGTCTGTGCCTGCAGCTCCATGAGCAGCACAAACCTCACCTGTGCCCCTGAATATCTCTGTACACAGTCCACTCATGCCAGAGGAACGAGGTGATTTTCTCTCTTCAAGTGGAAGGAAAATCAAGGTCTTCAGCTCCACAATCCGTGTGGTCAGGAAGGACCCGGGGCTGCAGAGGCTGTAGTGCTGCTGTACCTGCTCTCATCCATCCATCCATCCATCCATCCATCCATCCATCCATCCATCCATCCATCCATCCATCCATCCATCCATCCATCCTTCCTCCAGTGACCACTTCCCCCCTAGGCTGGGCTGGGCTGGGCTGTGCTGGTGCCGCTGGAGAGCAGGGACAGCTTTCCCTGCTGGGTGACACCTGGGACAGTATCACCGGTCAGGGGGGACAGGCAGGCTGGCCCCAAATCCCAAAGGAGCTGGCCGCATTGTGGCTGGATGTGACCATCCAGGCTGTTGTGAGGACCTTGGAGGCGAAGCAAGGACGTGATCTTTAACCCTTGGCTGCTCCTTACCTGGCTCTGCCACCCTCAGAGCCACCCCACAGCCCCATGCCAGCCCCAGCGGCGCGGTTCCCCAGCTGGGAACTCGACTTTCCCTCCTGCTGGGATCGCAGTTCCCTCATTCGGCGGCATCACGAGCGGTTACACCCCGTCCTCTCCAAAGCCCGCTTTGCCTCCTCGCCCTCGAGCACCGCGTGCGGCTCCGGGGCTCGGCAGCAGCCGCCGGAGCTCAGCGGTGCTCGGCTGCCCTCTCCAGGGAAACCCGGACAGCGCCCGGGGAAAGCTTGAGGAGGAGGCAGAACCGGGAACTCGGCGCTTCCTCCTGGCCCCCGGCCGGGAAAAGGGGGTTCCCCGGCTCTGCAGGGAACTGCCCGAGCCTTCCGGGGCTGGGAGGGGGTCTGGAAACCACAATAACCATGAGAGGCATCACGGGCTGGGATGGAAGCACAGGAGATGATGGGTTGTCAGCTCTGTCCTAAAAAATAATTCTTCCATTCTTGTTTCCAGGAACTGAGAAATTTTGCAGGAGCAGGTGCAAGATTGTAAAGAGCAGGTGAGAAACAGAAAGATTATTTATGCTGGTCCTGAGTTCCAACAGCAGCACCTAGCTCCAAATCATTCCCTGCTCTGACACAGCTTCACATCCAGCAGCATCCTGTGAAACATGCACCCAAGTTTCCTCTGTCTGCAGGGAGAACTGTTGTGTCGCAGGAAAGATATATTATTATGGCAGCATAGTTAGGAGCTTTTGAATTGACTCTGATTTATAGCAAAAATTGTCCTGCCAGACTAAAGGAAAACCATCAGAGCTGATTGTTGTAATGTAAAGGGTTTTTGCTGGAATAAGCCTGCTGTGGGAACAGCCCCATGCTCGGGGTTGAAGCAATGCTTCAAGGAAAGGGACTGTGAGCCTGGTATCGTTCAGGAGTGCAGGAGTTTCTGTCCCAGAGCAGAGTGAAGAGCCCTGGGGCTGTGCTGGGACACTCAGACACCAGCCCCTGCTGGAAGGGTGTCCGTGCTCTGTGGGAGGACAGGGATTGCTCCTCTTCCTCTGACTGTTGTGTTTGCTGGGCTGAATTTAAAAACTGGGTGGTGCAGATAGGGCTGAGGGTCGGGCACTGCTCACCTTGATAAGGTGTGACTCAGAGAGCCACGGTGAGTGACTCTACTGCACTCATAGTGAAAATGCTCAGAAAAAAAAACCAACCCATCTTTACTGCCGTGTTCAGCACAGCTCCTGAGAGCAAACAGGAGTTTGGGGCTTGGCTGAGGGATTCTCCTGTGCACAAACACCTCTGCTGCTCTCGTGGAGGGAGGAGGGTTCAGGTAGAACTGTTTTCCCTGCTGACAGGACGTGAACCAGGCATATTGATTTACATGGGCTGAAGGTTCCTGCAGGGCTCTGTGACTCAGAGCCGGTGTGGGTTCTGAACGAGGAGCTGTTGAGGCAGAAAACTGGGTGTGACTCGGCAGTCGTGCCTGGATGTGTTTGTTTTCCAGAGTGGGAAAAGCTGTCAGCTGTGACAAAGCTGCTTCAGCACAAGCCCTTTACACCCCCCAGGCTCGGGCTTTGGCTGAGGGCTCTCTCGGTGTCCAGGGGGGTTTTACTCCTGGTGCTGTTTGCTGGGTGCTGTGCACACCCCACGCACCAACGCACAGTGCAGGGCTGGATGTGATCTCACACTCACGAGATCCAGCAGTGCAGAGGATGGAACTCGTGTTCTGGAGCTGATCTGACTCAGGTGCTGGTGGACACCACCTTAATTCACATCTAAAGCGTATATCAATGTACTTATAATGAGATTTAAACAATAAAAATGTGTAGTTTTATCACATTGTTTGGGTTCTTGAGCCTCTTCTCTATTTACCCTGCAGAGGTTCAAATGTGTGCTCAGTTCCTGTAGCTCACTGCTGTGAATATCCTGAGCTTCATTTAATGAACACGGGTCCTCTGCCAGGCAGAATAAAGGATATTCTAAACATTACTGTACACCCAGTGCTTCCATGCAGATTTTAAAGAAAACACAAGCTCACACGTTTCCCTCATAAGGAAACTTAGATTAACAATCTGGTTAATGTTTGGCTCAGGTGGAAACGTCTAACGAGTTTCAAGTGTGTCATGGGGCTCTTGGAGCCACAAAATGTAAATATCTTGGGTTTACTGAAAGTCACCCACTGCCGGAAACTCGTCACTGTGAAATAAAACTGGGGCAATGGTTCACTATTGATTTAACAAATGAGTCATCCGTGCTGCAGACTTCCTGCAGCATCCACGCTCAGCAGCTCCACTGAAACACTCGGCCAGGAGCGTGTGTGTGTGCTGAGATCCAGCTCAGCCACAGCTGGGAGCATCTTAATTTGGGGCTAATGAAGCTCTGGAGGCTTTGTCTTCACTGGGTCTTGCTGGTTGGGGCAGTGCCAGCACAGATGGAGCTGCATCCCTGAGCTGGATTAATGTTTGCTCTGAGAGGGAGTGGAGGTGCTGAGTGAAAAATAAAAGTGGCTGGGGAATTCCTTGAGGTGCTGTCACTGTGGCAGCAGGAGCGTGGTGGGGAGCTGAGGAGGATTTGGGTAACAAAGCTCCCTGGGAACACGAGGGAAGCTGGGATTTATTGCAGCCATCTTTGGACTGCCTGGAGGAAGTGGAACCATCCAGACAGGGCAGACACTTGCACAATAGAAAACTCCTGCCTGTGCTGTGTGCAGGTTACGAGAGGATGCAGTGGAGGTCACTGAGTCTGTGGCACCACGTGTCACAGCAGGGTGGGTTTGGAAGCACTGTCCTGTTCAGCAGCGTTTGAGGGTTCTGCCTCTGGAACTGGGTCTGCAGCACCTGCAGGGCTGCAGGACATCAGGGTGAGCACAGCACGATCCTGGAGGCAGCTACAGCATCCCAGCCTGCCCGTGAGTACCTGAGGTCGATGTAGTGTCACATGCTTAGGAGTCACAGATGTTACATCGAGACCTTTGAAAAGGAAGGGGGTTTAAAAATCAGCATTTGAAGGAGTGAAGTCGCTCCTGTTGAAGGAATCTCGGGTGGTGATGATAAAGGATTGAGACAGAACCTCAGGGTTCAGTCTGTGCTGAGTCTTTAGGATGCAGCAGGAACTCGAGTGCTTCTCTCTGTGTTGTGATTTCCACAGCCCTAGGAACATCTCCTTTCCTTCCACTGCAGGGGAGGAAATCAGCCCAGGGCTCTAACAGCTGAATCAGAACTTTGGAAGCTGGACTTTGTGGTGTTTGGGGTATTTGTCCCTTTGATTAAAAAAATACCCTCATGTTCCTGCTTGGCCTCCAAATGACTCCATTTGTTTCAGTGGAACAGTTCCTGCACAAATACAGGAACGGCTTATCACTGACATTTCCTGCTCCCCCAGGCTGAATGTGTCAGCCTGACCCCAAACCAGTTCTGAAAGACAAGATGTTTCTTTAATTATCTCAGAGATAGTGAGGACAAACAGCCAGACCTTGTGTCATCCTTGTTCTGAACTGAAAAGTACACGCTGTTGTGCTGCCCAGACAAGAGCAGAACATTTGCAGCCTGCAAAATGCTGTTTCTCAATCCCACTGACACGTCCTGGCTTGAGAACCTCCACACGCTGGGGTGAGATCGTGCTTTAGCAGAAATAAACACACTGGAGATAGAAACAAAGCAAAAATCTGCCGATGTGCATTGGAGGAGAGCTGTTAATTAATGAGTGGAATTTCCAGGCTTACAGCAGATATTGTTGTCTTCCATGTAAAGGCAAAAAAAGCTGCTATAAGGACCTCAGCTATTACATTGTGCCAAGAAATCCAAAGCAAAGGGAGAAAAACAAATTAATTTCAGCTGGCTTTGTTCTAACGTACAATAAAGAACAGGAACAAAGGTCTGGGCTTAGGTATGTCAACACATCTTGTGTATTAAAATATATGCTGGCTTTTTAAATAACTTCAGGATGAATACAAACTTCTGTTAGAGTCTTTACCTTGTCCTGGGTTGGGTCAGAGCCCTGTAACACCAGGTCAGTAAGGAAACAGTTTTGTTTTAGGGATGAAACAGGATTTTTTCCCTTCTGTAGTTAAGAATGCAGGGTTACTCAATGAAACCAGAGTGTTTACTTCAAAACCTGACTTGGTGGGGTTGGAACTGAACTCTTTCTTTTCCACTTTCTTTGAAACTTCTTTTTTTCAGCCTTTAATGTGGTGCACAGTGCTAGACTGGCCTCACAGTGGTGGGCAGGGAACAGTCTCACATGTGTGAATTTCTTATGTATACCTAATTTTTAATCATTCTACACATGGCAAAGTGTAGGTTTTTTCTTTGAAACGATCCTTTGAGGCACAATAAGGGAATGTGAATATAAACACAAAGTGCAGCCACTGGCAGGGGCTCCGCATACCCACAGCTCTGTTTTAAACCTGGGAAATCTTTTCCCTGTCTTTTGACCTGAAATATCGCTCTACATAATTTTCAATACTTTAAATTTAAACATTAAATAGTTTAACAAAATGCAGGCTGGGGAATAGGTACAACACACCCGACACCGTCCATTTAACACCAGAGCGCTGCGGCCATCTCCGGGGGGCCGGATTTTACTCTTTGTTCGCTGAATCCCTTCTCTCGACGCCCCTCGCTCGCACAGCCGGGTGTTTTTTGTGCGTTTCTCTTTTTTGTTGTTGTTAATTATTTCACCTCTTTGAAGCCCCCAGCGGCAGCTGGCGCGGGCGTTCCCCGCGATGTTTGTTGTGCTAATTCGCGGGCGGGGCGGGGCTGGCAGCGGGGCCGGGGGCTGTGGCGAGGGGTCGGAGGGGCCCCCGGGCGGTGCCGGGCGGCGGGGCCGGCCCAGGCGGGACAAAGAGCAGCGGCCGCTCCCGCGCTGCCCTCCGTGAGGGGATTCAAATGGCGGCCCCGCCCGCCCGCGCGCCACGGCCCCTCTGCCCCGGGCCCGCCTGGCAACAGGCGGGGCTTGGCTCCCATTGGCGGAGCGCGCAAGGGGCGCGCTCCCATTGGCTGCGGCCCCGCGGCCCCGCGGAGGAGGGAGGAGGGAGAGGGTGTTAAACGGCGCAGGACGCGGCCGCCATTTTGTGAGGGAGAGCGAGGGGCGGCGCGGAGCGGAGCTGAGCGAGCTCTGGGGGCGGGGGTCGGACGGTGACGGCGGAGCAGCGCGGGGTCGGTTCCCGGAGGGCCGTGTGTGTGTCCGTGCTTGTGGGAGAGCGGAGCGGACAGAAGTCGGTAAGGGCGGAGCGGTGCGAGAAGGGCCGGGCGCGGCCGCCGCCATGTTGTGCTCCGTTGTTGGGGAAGTGGGAACGGGGGGTCCCGGCTCCCCCCAGGTGTCGGTGAGAAAAGGGAGAAAGTTCGGAGGCGAAGAAGCTCCGGTCAGCGGGAGCAGAGGGCAGCTGGGCCGGGGCCGGTGACGTTATCTCGGCTTTTGCTTTCAGTCCAAACAAGGCGGAAGCTGGAAATGGAGATGGGCGGCTCCTCTGGAGCTCTGTGAGGGATGGGCAGGGGGCTGCTGAGTTTGGGGAGCGACAGGAGCTGAACAGACTAGAGTGTGTCAAGATTAAAATCTCAGAGATCCCAGGAAAGACTAGGCATGAGTAAAACAGGAAATTAGTGTAAGAGTTATTAAGGAATTACTTGGCTAACGAAGATTAAAGAAACAGCTGACAGAGACAAATGGAGCTCTGTAATGGCTGGGGAAGGTTTGGGCAGTGTGTGGGCAGTTCCTGTATTGTCCCAGTTCCCAAAGTATTTTAAATTGTACTTTACTTTTTCCCTACTAAAAGGAAAGGGATAAAGTTCTTGTTTGTCTGTTAAAATGCTTTGTAAGACAGAGCACGAGCAAAATGTTACTTGGGATATGCTAAATATGATCGTGAACTTTATGTAAGTAGAGAAAGACAAAGCTGTGTCTTTTTTGGGTGGGGTTTTGGGGTTTTGTTTGTAGGATGTTGTCGTCTTTAACATATAAACAGAACAGCAGAGTCTGAATTATTTCCGCTTGCCCTTCTTTCCACCCCGAAGTGAAACAACTATTTCCATAATCTGGATTGAAATTTTTTTCTCGTTTCTGCAGCAGGACTTCTCCCTTGGAGCTTCTGTGCCGAGAATCCGATGTTGGGCTCGGCTCCCTGGCTGAAGACAGCAGATCAGCCCATGAGAACTTCTATTCCCAGCCAAAGGAAGGAGTCCAGCACAAGGCAGCACCTCTTCTTTCAGGCTTGGAAGCAAGAAAGGGGACAAGAGTTGGAGAGTGTGGAATCGGAGAAGACCACTGAGAGGTAAATGGAGGTGGGAGAGGGGAAATAAACCTTGCAGGAGAGCCAGCAGGGAAGTGCTGAGTATGCTGTGCTGGAGGCTGGACATGGGCTTTGGGAATTGCACGTAATCTGCTCCACTTTAGGTGCTTTTCGGTTCATTTTGAGTTTGTCAGAGCAATTTACACTTACCAGGAGTTTGGGCAGTGGCCTTATCAGTGCAAACTTTGCCCAGTCTTAAGGTGCTAACAGGCTGAATTTAAATGTCTCCAGCACTCGATATTGACTGATAAAATCTGGCTCTGCCTTTTCCGGCCAAGGTTTTGTCAGTCCCATTCCTCCAGTTAGACCTTTTCTGAGGAGAGGCGTGGTGTGTTTAGAGCCAGTTCTGGTTAGGTTGTTTTTTATCCCTTTGCTTGAAATCTAAACATTCTCTGTTATACTTTGTTTTAAATAAAAGAGTAATAAAGACTTATCCTGACTCCCCTTGTTTTTCCAGGTGACATTTAAGTTGAAGATGGGCGGTGGAGAAAGATACAACATTCCCGTTCCCCAGTCTAGAAACACCACCAAGAACCATCAGCAACTTAAAAACAGGCAGAAGAGCAAAGACCCCAATTCTCAGATGAAAACCTACGTGAAGAAGGAAAGAGGCCACGGCTGCAGCTCCTCTCCTGGTGCATGGCAGGCCATGCAGAAAGGGGGGAAGAACAACGTTCACTTCCCCAAGAATCCCAACTGGAATGCTGCTCTGTCCAATCACAACCTGTTGTTCACCCCTCAGAGCAACCAGAACTATGCTGGAGCCAAGTTCAGCGAGCCACCCTCCCCAAGTGTTCTGCCTAAGCCACCAAGCCACTGGGTACCTGTTTCTTTTAAACCTTCTGATAAGGAAATAATGACATTTCAGCTCAAAACCTTACTGAAAGTCCAGGCCTGAGGTACAACTTGTGTGATTTTCAGAAGTGATTTCAACTGTCAGGGTTTCAGATTTGAGCATTGTTATTCCAAACTCCAGGTGTGCCAGGACCAGGTGTTCTTGCTGCATGTAGTTAGTCACTTGGAGAGGGTGAAAGTTTACATTCCCCTCATCTTTTACCTCAAAAGTTCAGTGCTGTGTTCACCTCACTGTGAAATAGATATTTTCTTGTAAATCAATCAAATCCTGAGCAGTCACCATTTACTGTATTTAAGAATAAATGGGACTGTGTGCCAGAATTGGAATTGTGGCTTTGAATTGTTAGAAAACCACCTTTTACCTAACTTAATGCAGCATGAACTGAAAATAAAAACGCACTGAAAACTTTAGTCAGGTGATTTGCTCCTTTTCAGGCTGGTGTGAGATTTGCTAAACACTCTGCAGAGCAGAAACCTCCACCTGGGCACCCGGGGAGGCACAGCTGATCCCTGCCCTGGGAGCTTTAGTGGCACTCCTGCAGTGGTGGGTGAGCGTTTCAAGCCCCTGACTCCCATCTGGAATGTTCTGGAAGGGTGTGGAAGAACTCCCCGGGCAGACCCAGCTGTGCTTCCCAGGAATCTCCATGAGTGCCAACTAAAGACCTTGCATTGCCAGGTGACTGCCAAAAAAGCTCCCCCAGATCCTTTGTGTGCCCACTGCACTGAGGAGTTCCAAACCACATTTTTCTATCAGTTTTTATAAAAAAGGTGGAGTAGTTCCTTAGTTTGGTGTTAAATTGGTTCCCCTGTAACAATGAATAGTTTGGGGCAGGTGTTAGATGTTCTCACAGGGAAGACAGAGCCATGTAAATACATGTAAAACATTGTAGCATATGTAAATTTCTGCTGGGCTTTCCTGCACAGAAGTATTTTTAGTACAAAACTGCTGAATGTAAGATGACCATGTTGAGTACGTGGCCTGGTTTAAAAAAATGATATTTTGTTTTAAAAAAAAAAATTAACAAAAAAAAAAAAGACATTTGTGGCTGTGCCCTTGCACTTCACATGCAATGAATATGCACATTGTATTTGGTTCTGATCTCTTTTTTTTTAAGTAAAATCAGTGAAAAAATGCTTATTTAGTTTTTTTTTTTAATTAAAAAAAAAAAAAAAAAAACTTAAAAAAAAAAGCTGCTGGAGTTTCAGATCCCAGATCCTCCTGTTGTGAATGTGTAGGAGAGGAGTGTGTTCAGTGATGAAAAAACCACTGAAGTGTTCAAATCAAGTGTTTCACAAGAAATGCAAATGCCTGGGTTCAGGTGCTGGATAAAACGGAAGGATTGGAATCATTCTGTGTTTCTGAAATGCATCAATGCTCTGTAAAACAACATTTTGTCCCAATCTGCTGCAGTCCCTCGGCAGAGGGACAGGGCAGGTGGCTCCTGAGCTGTCACCCCCGGCAGGAGCAGCTGGACGGTGACAGCTCAGGAGCAACCAGGCTTCTTTCAAAAGACAAGGATTTACTAAAAAAACCAAAGTGCTTTAATTTGAACGGGCCTTTTGCAGATTGTGAAATGTTTGGAGGTGTCTTTCTGTACATTCCAAATGCAGTGGCAGCTGAGCTGAATGTTTACAAAATTCTTGCTCCAAATCACACGGAATTGGCAGTCTCTAAACTTGTGTTGTGACCTGGACCTTCACCAGAGTCTGAGCTGTATCCCAGTTAATTATCTGTTCTCTACTTCAAATTGTCAATTACTGATGATGTTTGTACAAATTGGAAACAAAACATAAATAAACTTTTTTTTTACCCCCTAAAAGCATTCCTTTGTTTTCAGATGGAAATGGAAAAGTGGGATGACCTCATTTTGGCAGTTCCCTTCTCAAGGGAGGTTTCCTTAACTGCAGCCTTCTCTTGA
This sequence comes from Molothrus ater, assembly GCF_012460135.2. Lineage (NCBI taxonomy): Eukaryota > Metazoa > Chordata > Aves > Passeriformes > Icteridae > Molothrus > Molothrus ater. The sequence goes on from NC_050501.2 coordinate 6,039,042, forward strand.
TGCCTTTGCAGTGGTTAGGGAACACAGGGCTGGAGAATTAACACTAATTAACGTTCCTGACAAAACCAAAAGCTTGGGGCTCCATCTCCCACACACTACAGCTGGATTAATTAAGTCAGAAGGTGCTCTCAAGTTATAGTCAAAACTTGTACATTTTATTCCCAATTCACAGGGTTATTTGCACAGATGGAACACAAAACTCAAGAAGAAAGGATGTGGGTGAATAAAACATCAGCATCTCCGATCAAACACACTACAGGGTACAGAGTCTTCCCTTCCTACAATAGTCTCAGCAGCAAGAGCATCTTTAGACAAATATTAATTATAGCAATGGACTACAGACTTTTTTAAGCAAGTTACAAGATAAATGGAGAAAACCAGCAATTCTTAATGGGTGATTATGTCCTAAAAATGTGTCAATTGTATCCCTTTGTACTTGCCTGGCAAGGCCCGAGCAGCAGTGCTGGGTGAGGCTGCACTGCCCTGCTCTGAGCACACCCCAGCTGGCACCAGAATCAACAGGCAGGAAAAAAAGCTCTGTCCAAGCAGAGAGCTCCAAACAACATTGAAACCAAAAGATTCCACTTTGAGTAAAACCATGATACTGTACATTAAACATCTTGAGAAGACATAGAAAGGATAACATTGAGCTTTCAGAGACCAGTCTATCAGAGTCCCTAATTAAACACCCAGCTACTTAACCACTAAATTGAAGATTTTTAATTACCAGTTGGGTGCATGGACTTTAGGTGAAAAAGAAGTTCCAATAGAGCCTTCTATGACTGCTGACACCAATCGATTCGCTGCAGATATTTTGGAGCACAGCCATTAATTTCAGCAGAGGTTTTTTTTTACACACTACTTCAATTCTACAAATTTTGCAGGAATGACAAAATCTAGATTTACCACAGAAAAACGTAATTCCCACCGTTCTTGAGACTCCAAAAGAAAGATATCTAGACATGATCTTTTGTAGCCTGCAAAGTTCTTGCATTCCAGCTGTGCATAACCTGCAGGAAGCTTGCACAAGACAGGCTCCTGCTTTTTTTAGGGCAGGACTGGGATACCTGCATCAAGGAAGGGAGATGTTATCTAGATGGGCTGTGGCTTGATTTGCATGAATGCATAAACATTCCCTGCCCTTTTGGCCACATCCTGCTAACTCGTCCCCAACTGAAAGGCCCACAGAACAGCTTCTTCACAATTTTTCCATGGGAGCAAGAACTAGGACAACATCTTTATTCATGCACTCTTGAAACATCGTGGGTTTGTGTTCGGCTTTTCTGGCTTGTTCATATACACAAGTCAAGTCAAAGTTTAGTCCTACCTCTGGGAGAGAAAGAAAGAACCATCAGAACTGGCAGACACTACATTATACTTGCAATGATCTGGCTTTTCAAAACAAAAATTAAACTGTGCTATACATAAACGCTGAGGCACACAATATAAGGACATGCTGACACAACAGTTAAGGAATGGTTACTGTTACTCTGCCTGGACATGGAGATTCCTCCTCCCTCCTCCCACCCTTCCAGCTCCAAGTGCAGCTGGAGCAGCAGCAGCACCAAGCACAGCAATCCCTGCAGGGCCTGGCAGACACAGCCACGCTCTCCCCACCACGCAGGCACCAGGACCCCTCTCTCAAGCAGCAGTTGGCCATGAAGACTATATTTATATGTATATAACTCTATAAAGCTGAAAAGAGTGGGGGTTTCTGCTGCTAGAAGCAGAAATAATCACAGCTCAACTTAGAAAGGGTGACAGTGGCTTTATGAAAGCAATTCAGTGCTTTACAGAGGATTTTTGTCTTGCAGGGCAGAACCTTCAGCTGGGCACACACCAGTGCCAGGAGGCAGCTCCAGCCCTGCTGCCACCTCCCACAGAACCACTGCTGGCATCAGTTTGGATATGGCAATTATAAATTGTTATGGTGATACCATAATTTTGATTCTGTATGAACCTTTAGTCTTTGCTTTTAAGTAGTTTCATAACCTGGCTAATAATATCTGAATTATAACCTATGGGGCAAGTCCATCCAGCAATAGTGAAAGTTAATGACAAAGAAAATTCAATATATTAGAGTACAACTTATGCTTAGTGTTCTCAGTTTGTCTTGTACCCCTTCAAAAATGTGAAGTGACATAATTTATTCAGACACTAAATGAAAAATTCCTGCCCTTACTGAAATACCATAGCAAGGATTTTACTCCATAAGGGATGCATAGCTCTACTCCTAACCATGCTCTGGAGTCAAATTCTAATGCTACAATAATTCCAGTGGATCAGTATTTCCTTCATTTTTTTATTACAGCATGTTTGCTAAATTTACAGCAAGCAGAAAATAAGCTGGGTCTTTAGTTATTTTGATCAAAACATCGATGTTTTAAAGGTAGTACACAATATTTGTTAAAAAGAACATATAAAAATACCTTTTTAGAAGCCTCTATAAGAAAGGAAATACAAAGTTTAATCCCACAACTTTCCTCTGCTAGAGCTGCACGCTAACTGCTACAGTTTTAAATAGACTTTTTGCTGTTTTTAAACTATACATCCAGGAAAGTCTACAAAATTAAAGGAACGTGCATATAAATGATTGCATAGCAGAACATGAACATTAAACTGCAAACAGTAAAGAAAAAGTTAGAAATACTATTAAATGTACAAAGGTTCTAGGATCAACCCCTAAGCACGTTCCGCTGACGAGACCCCAAAGCCATCTGCGCTTCTTTAAAGGCCCTGCTGAAACACTAAACCCAAACCCTAAAACATTTCTCTAAAAAAGAACTTTTGGAAATCAATGTCTTTATATGCTACAGACATCAGACAGCGAGGAACATTAAGTGTTTGATGGTGGCTTTTGAAGGTAAAGAGAAAAAAAAAACAATGCCAAAAGCCATTTCCATAACAAAGGATCTTGCCTCCTAGAGAAATACTGGTAAGATTACACACTGGGTTTGTTATTTTTCACGTTCAATTTTCTAAATATACTGTATTAGTGATAAACTACATAACTAGAGATGCAGCTCTTGTTCATATCCAACTTCAAACATTTGTTCTGAAGGAAAATGAAATCTTTTAACCAAACCACTATCCATTCTGAGGAAGGAGTGATTCAGGCTTGCTTGACCAACTGCTTTTTTTGCTGTGTAAAAAGCAAGCAAGCCTGGTAACCCAGGGAGATGGCTACAGTTTGATACCTATGAATACACCAACTAACCACAGGAGTCATTGGCATAAAAGTTTAGTTCTTATATACTGTACACACACAACTCGAAACGATCTACTTGTATCTAACAGCAGGAAAACTAAGCAACTTCATGGTTAACTGCTCACTAAAACTGAGAATAGATACAAAAAACTGCATAAAATGTACACACAACCTAATATTTAGTTTCTCTGCCGTTTGCTGAAATCTGAATTTCGATTTTCCATTTCAAGGTGGGTTTCTCCCTCACTTTCAGCACCAGCAGCCAGGGCAGAGGCAGTGAAGCCTCTCCTCTATCCCGGGGCTCTGAGCGAGCTCCAAGAGCAGCTCTCTCTGCCCGTGTGGAACATGCAAGGTTAGTACCATCTCTCCAGACAGCAGGCTAAAGAGAAATCTCCCAAATCTCCCTCCACAGAGCTCCATGTGCCAACCTGCTGGGGCTGGGGGGCACGGAGAGCACCGAAACCTGCCCTGGAGCCATGGAAACAAACTCTGCCAGGCTGATTTCCCAGCAGCCAGTGTTGCACTACAGCTGTCCAGTTTTCCTTTTCCTCACAAAGTTTAGAGAGTTGAAGAACCAGTTCAACAGCTGGTTTAACTGCCCAGCACAAACTGGTACCAATTTCTCTATGGGTGTGACATTTGTAAAAGGACAATGTTGCAAGTTACGATCAATCAAGTCATCACCAAATATCTAAGCATTAAAAATGCAAATCTTTACAAAAATATACATAGAGACACCACAACCAAATCAGTAGCTGCCCATGACATTTAACCAAGTGGACAATCTCTCTCCCTCTCTCTCTCTCTCTGTGGCTTCTCAACACTGTTTTAGTTTCAACCATTGTCGGCTACAGGGAAAACTGACAAAGAAAATATTTTTTAGCACTGTTGCAACATCATATTCCTGATAATTTAAGTAAACTGAACTGTGTGTAAATGAATCTTACATGCCTAAACCAACATGGATACACTGTTAGTGGCCACTGGACTTGGGACTAGTCCAAGACCTCGATCTGGATTTTGACCTAGATCTAGAATGTGATCTTGACTGTGATTTGGATCTAGCTGGTTCTTTTTTTCTCGACTCCTTCTCATATCTTGAGCTGGACTTATAGTGTGTTTTAGAATCTGTTTTAGAGGTGCCTCTAGATTTGGTGTGAGATGCAGACCTAGACCGTGATTTAGCCTTCATTTCTTTCTTGGGCTGTGACTTGGATCGTGATCTTGAATTGGACTTAGATCTTGAAAAAGATCGATTGCGGTGTTTGAACCTAGCAGAATAAAGGGGAGAGAGGAGATTTGAATGTAAAAACACTATTCTTAGACATCTAGTACATTAAAAATTGTTTACCGTTTTTGCAGGAGAAACTTTTTTTTTTAAACCTATAGTTAAAGGAATACAGTGATCTAGCTTGCAATTTAAAGGGTGTAAAAAGTGATTTTTACCTATCATTGTCCGAATGGCTTCTGCTACGACGGGGTCTTCCAGTAGGTCTACTGCTAAAAAGGTACATCAGAAAAAGTAAACGGTGACAAATACCTAGGTAAACGTACAAATACTTTACACATTCTATTTTCAAGCTGTGCATTTGCTTTTAGCTACTCTCCAATGCAGCACAGAAAGGTTTCATTCATTATTCCTGATCAGATGCAGCATGCAAGGTACGCAACTCCCACGATAGAAAAAAAGGATTCTTGCAAAGTGTGCCAATGAAATAGTGAGCGTGCTGTGTCTGGGCTGTGCAGCTGAGGCCAGCCCCACACACTACACTTACTTTCTGGGACTATAGGATCTTCTGTAGCTGTAATCAAAGGAGCGACTCCTCGACCGTCTGCGCTCGTAGCTGCGACTCCGAGACCGCCTGTATCTGTCATAGTCATCGTAACGAGAGGAGCTGTACAGGTTTCTCCCTTCCTTGGCTTTCATTTGGTTTGGTGCTGTAAAAATAGCAATATTTGCAGGTGAAGATGATGCCCTACTTTTTCCCCCTCAAGGTTTAAGCCGTGTATTTGGTGTTGAGCAGAAAGGTTCATTTGTGATTTGATGCTTATGAAGGGACAGGTGAGAGGCTGCTCTGTGCCACTTGAGCCACTGGACACAAATTAATGCAGCCTTGGGGGCACTGTAAATCTAGAAAGCAAAACAAACAAACAAAAAACCTCAAAACCAGTCAGAAAGGACTAATGCTCCATAAAACCAGAACACAGAGCTGGCCAAGGTGATCTCAGGCCAGCTGGAAACTGGTACAGCAGGTCAGAGCCATGACTGACACATTCTGACATTCCTGAATTTACCCAGCGAGTGAAAGCTAATTAAACACTTTCTCCTGGCTGCACAGCACCATCCTCACACCTGATCCACAGCTGTCTGTGATGATTAAAGGCCCAGCTTACACAAAGGCTTTGGTGGATGCCACACAAAGGGAAGTCTGATTCCAAAAGGAACCCCTCAATAAAACAATTCACTTTCACTCTGCAGCTTAGTTATTAAAGTAATTAAGAATGAATGAACCTATTAGTCTTCCACTGTATTTCCTCTCAGCAGCACAGCTATCCTTCCTTTGTATGAAATTCATGCTCTAAGTATTTAAACATGCTGGAACAAACATCCTCTGTACTAAACAGCTTCAAATTCCAAGTTTTTAGTGCTGCTTGCAACACACTAAGGTGGATTTAGTTAATTTTGCTCAGAAACTTGTTAGAAATCCCAATGTTTGTACACAGGGCAGAAAGTTGTCCTTTGGAGTGTAGAATTTCCACTGACTCCATTAAAGTTAATTGAGAGGACCTGAGGGAGAACTGGACAGTCAGGTTGTTTCTCTGAGAGCTGTAACTAAAGCCCTTTAAGGTCTCTTTATTTCCAGGCATCACATGAGTATTACAGTCCTGCTTTATTCCAACAGGGCTGAGCCAGGTTTTACAAATCTGTATCTCCCTGCAAATTAAGACTATGCACACAAACAACAGATTTAAAAGACCCAAATTCTCTTTGCATTTATCTGTTCAGAAAATACAAGTTCTGCTCCACCTTGAATTGAGATAACTTGAAACTGACTTTTATCCTGAAGCCAAATGAAAATGAAGACATTACCTCAATCCTGGAAATCACACAGAGCTGCACAGAAAGCTCTGAAGAATGACTGTGGTGACTGCTGTACTTAGTTAGCCATTTATAATTAAACGAGTCATTAACAGTCACTGGATGAAAGGCAGAACATCCATGTGCTATTTATATACAACAAGAACACATCACAACAATGAGCAGCACGTGCAGGGCTGGGTGCTGAAATCAGGGAGAGGAAATGCAGGGAGAGGAGGAAATGCAGGGAGAGGAGGAAATGCAGGGAGAGGAGGAAATGCAGGGAGAGGAGGAAATGCAGGGAGAGGAGGAAATGCAGGGAGAGGAGGAAATGCAGGGAGATGAGACGAGGAAATGCAGGGAGATGAGATGAGGAAATGCAGGGAGATGAGATGAGGAAATGCAGGGAGATGAGAGGAGGAAATGCAGGGAGATGAGAGGAGGAAATGCAGGGAGATGAGAGGAGGAAATGCAGGGAGATGAGAGGAGGAAATGCAGGGAGAGGAGGAAATGCAGGGAGATGAGGAAATGCAGGGAGATGAGATGAGGAAATGCAGGGAGAGGAGGAAATGCAGGGAGATGAGGAAATGCAGGGAGAGGAGGAAATGCAGGGAGAGGAGGAAATGCAGGGAGATGAGATGAGGAAATGCAGGGAGATGAGATGAGGAAATGCAGGGAGATGAGGAAATGCAGGCACTCACTCTTGCGGTCCCCCTGTGCAAACTGGATTTCTATTTGCCGACCACAAATCCACTTCCGATCCAGGTTATGGAGAGCATCTTCTGCATCACGGACATCTTCAAATGTGGCCAGTGTTAAGGTACTTGGCAATTTGAGCAGTTTAACACATTTGGTATTTAAAATAAAAATTTGCAAGTTATTTTCTCATTTTACAGCCATGGTTTAAGTTTTTTAGTCATGCTACTCTACACACTAATGTTTTCTTTAATTAACACCAGCTAGCTGAGAACTCCTGTTATAAAATTAAAATCTTGTAATATGACCATGAATTTATCCATCAGCAAGCACTTGCTATGTGATACTCTTAATTTTTTTCTTCTCCCACTTGTACTTATGCAAAGAAAACAAAGGTATCCTTTCAAAACACACTTGTTAATGGTCATTTAGTTCTCTCCACTGTATTGAGTTTATTAAAATTAAGCCCTAGTTCTTAAATTATGTTGGACGTACCAACAGTAAATATTAACTATTGACTTTGGAATTGGAATAAAGCTTTTCTTTTTGTTTTAAACAACTGATTTTAGGTTTAAGTGATGCTATGTCACAGCCCTGTGTGCAGAGACAGCCTCCCCAGTGTGAGAGGAGAGCAGACACTGGGAGCCCTGCACTGCCTCTCAGGGCCAAGGTACAGTGACAGACATTTGTTTTAATGCTGCAATTTACACCCCTAATTCCAGCTCGTGGGACCCAAAACAATGAGCTGCCTTTCCCCTCCAGGCCACTCATGTCTCAGCAGCATCATCTCTGCAGGAGAGAAACTTCCATTTCATTCAGACCACAGTTACAGTAGCACTCACAAGAGAAATATTACAGGTTTTGTCAATGGACTAAACCAGAATAATTCATCAAATTACTGCTTACATGACAGACAGAAGAAAAACTGTTACTCTGTAGGATACATCAGGTATGACTCCTTTAATCTTGGCCACCATTCAACTTCATCTTGACCTTTAACTCTTTAAGTGCTTGTCAGAAGGACTTGTCATGAGATGCTTGGCCAAAAATGACAGATGGCTTTATCTTTAACTTTGAAAAACAACCTTTTCCCCCTTTTGTAGATAAAGCGCAGCTTTGTCTCCCATTATGGCTTGTCCTTCTTCCAGCTTTTCTTTATTTTTTCTTTTCCCAAACTCTCCCTTCTCTTCAAGCCTGATCCTTAAGAGGTCTTTGGCTTGTCTACTTGCCTTAATTGTTGAACTCTACTCTAAAGGTTCTTTCATGCTTTCTCTTTGGGGTCGCCATTACTGTACAGCTTTACATTCTGAGGCAACAACAGAGGACAGCAAATTAGGGGACAATATTAAAGAAAGAAGTTCACCTCATTTTTTATACAATCTGATTTTGATCAAGTGATTCCAGTTTCCATTTGTTAAATTAACAATGAATAGCAGCCACATTTTGCTAAGCACAACTTTACTTACACACCAGTGATAATAAAAACGTGCTAGACAATTTTGAGTCAGTGATAAATTTTCATTTAAATCATATAGTATTAATTTCAGTGGCATAAGCAAGCTTTTATATTACTGGATTTAAGTTTTGCAAAAAAGGCAAAGAACAATTGAGAGAAGTTAAATCTTCAAAAATAACGAAACATCACGACATAAGTAAGACACTTATTAGATACAACACAAAAGTAAACTGCTTTTTCATGGAGATTGGTTACCTCTTACACAAACTTGAATTTCAAACTTCAACACCCCTCACTAATGAGCCATCTGAAGAAAGGATATTGAACATAGGCAAATCCTCGGGGACGACGAGTGTAGAAGTCAAGGGGAACGTAAACATCAACTATAGGCCCATAACGCCCAAACTCCCGGCGCAAGTCTTCGGACCTGCAACACCACAAACACCTGATATGGCTTTGGCACTGCCTGAGTGCCACAACACACCCACCAGAAAGAGACTGAACGGCAAAAAATCAAATCGACAGTTGATATCAGCATCCTGGGGTTTTGGAAGCATTTGGTGGAGGATGAAAGTGGCGTTTTGGGGGGAAGAAGCGTTTGGGCAGTGCTGGGAGCACACGGAGCTTTTCTGAAACCCTCGGGATGCTCAAGTACACCCCGGCAGTTTGAAACCAGCCTTCAGCACAACCTAAAACAAAAATGTCAACTGAGAAGCGATGCACACCACTTCATTCAATGCAAGGTTGGCAGAAAGTGGAAGAAAGGATTAAATTATCGTTATTATTATTCAAGCGCCTCGACAGTGATTTTGCAACACACAAACATCAATTACGAGATCCAAATAAACACTGGGAGACCAAACCAGTCACCCAAACTCATTTCCATAGAATAATCAATACTCACAACCACATCAAACAGAACAGATCTCAGTGAGCAGCCACTCATGCCCTCGGGATAGTTTTTCCAAAGAGTTGGCTTTAGAGAGCTGAGACAAAACTGCTCAGCTGCAGCCAGCCCTGCAACAGCCTCTCCTCAACAGAGGCTTCTTATTCACATCAGCTCCTCACATTTAATTTGAGGACAAAAACCTGCACGAGAAGATTGATGCAATACCATATTTAGGTGGTATGTGAGAGTTACTACTGGGTTTTAATATTTTTTCCTTTCTCTTGCACCAGTTGGGAAACAAATCTCCAGAGTCAGTGCTGGCAGAAGGGAACTACCACCAGCATGGAGATCTCACAATGAAAACACCTCCAAGAACTCAGTGCTTAAGGTGAATCCTCAACAGGATCCACATTATTGTAGAGAATTTGGAAGTGATCATCCTCTGCTGTTCTTAAAGTAAAATAAACTACTGGAAAAATGAACAAATTCAAGGGAAAAAAAAAAAGTAAAAATTTTACTTTCACTCCATTCCATCGTGCCGACAGGACGATGTGTAAATGTTCCACAAACAATAACAAACACCAAAGGTGGTTTTTGGTCACTAAACTGCCCAAGTGAAATGAAGAAAACCAGCAGCTCACTAAAAGCATATAAGGAATAAATAAGAACCTGTGCAACGCTCTGTTTTTGTTGTTTCAACTCCCTACGACAAGTTCTTTCACTGCACACGTTTAGTCCTTACGGGCTCTCGGAACCACACGATTATAACGGAGACCAAGCATCGCTTCCCTCGAGTCCGGACTGAGCGTCCCGAGAGGCCCCGGTACACAACAAGCACGGCAGAACAGCACCGGCAGCAGTCCCGCACTAACGGGACCGGCCGCGCCAGAATTTTGGGCACAAACGCTCTATTTCCTCCCATCTAGCAGCAATACTGTAATTCCAGAGGAGCATCCCAAAGTGCAGCGGCTGTCCGGCATGGCCCCGGTGCCACATCCCACTGGACACACTCCAAGGGCTGCGGGGAGTTTCACTTTGTTGCGGCCCAGCTTTGTTCTGTCTGGACGCTGTTTGGAAACGAACCCGCGTGGAGAGGCGGGGAGCGAGCAGCAGCATCGCGAGGAAAATGGAAGGCAGGGCAGGGAGAAGGGAGAAGGCAAAGCGGAGGAAAGGAGCGGGCCGGGCTCGCCCCCTTCCTTCCCCTCCCCCGGCTGCGGGGGGACCCCCGCGCCCGCGGCCTAGCGAGCCCGCCAAAGCCTGCGCGAGCCCCCGCTCCGCCCCCACTCACCGGGTGTCGTCGGCCACGTTTCGCACGAAGAGCGAGGTGTTGGGGGGCCGCAGGTAGCGGGACATGTCGGCAGCGCCGGGGCGGACGGCAGGAAGGAGAGGAGGGAAGGAAGGAAGGAGGGAGGGAAGGAGCGAGCGCGGCCCGGGCGCGGCGGGAGCGGCTGAGGCGACCCTGGGGGAGCTGCACCGCCCGCCCGCGCGCCGCCTCTCGCGAGACTTCCCGGGGGGGCTTCCGGCGAGAGCGAAACGCGGCGCCAAAATCCTGCCCCGCTCCGGCAGCGCGCATGCGCCTCGGCCCCGCGCGGGAGCTCGCGGGTCCGCCGGCGCGCGCCGCGCATGCGCGCTGCTCCCCCCTCCCTCCCCTCTCGCTTTTCCCGCCGAAAGAGCGGGAAGGGGGAGCGCGCGCGGGGCAAGATGGCGGCGGCGCCCCCGCCGTGAGGGGAGAGCGCGGCCCGGCCTTGTGCGGCCTCCTCACGGCGCCGTGGCTCCCTCCTGTGCAGCCAGCTGACACCGCCTCGGGCTCTAACGCCCTTCCTGAGGCTCAAGGGATCGCTGTCCCGTGGCATTGCTGTTGCAAAATGTGGAGTATGTATAAGTTCTGTTAAGAAAAGGTGTTCTTTGATGTTTGAGGTTTTCATGCCTTCTAGCCTAATCAACAAGAAGGCAGATGTAACCCGTGAAACGGCAGGCAACGAGCTCTAAGCGATGTGCCTGTGTTAGAATAACAGATTGGTAGAACTGCCTTGTTAAAGTTGAGGGCTGGACATGCTTCGATGATCTCAGACCTAGGGGGAGGTTAACAAAGCTTGAGAAAAAAGGATGCCCGCTGATAGAGGACACAAAGAATACAGAATTTATGGGCCATCTGGCAAGAACTCTGAAGATAAGGAAGAAACTAATAAACCCAACTCAGCAACCGTGCTGAAATGATCTCCAGCTGGGTAAAATGTAATTTTACATCTGCAGGGGTGGGTCATGACCATCAACCCACAGACCACTGGCCCAAAAGGACAGAACGGGACTAATTAGCATGAGAAACCACAGAATAATTAACCAACAGAAGATAGAATACTATTTCAGAACTATGTGACCTGTAGCCAAGGGACACTAATTCCTTTGTTTGCTAAAATGTGTAAATAGTAATAAATTTTGATCATCGGTGAGCTCGATTTGTGGAATCCCACAGGTCCCCAGCTGTGCAACACTGAAATAAATGACCAGTGTCTCTCTGGAGTGTGTAGCTATTGTTGCACACGGAGTAATTAATGCAATTTTTGTGGAGAACACCGTTACCCACTGTCCTGCTGAGCCCCAGGAGTTTTCACCAGGCTGTTTGCACAGGACCAGCCCTTTCCATTAAAGTTGTTTGTGTGATGAAAACAATCCAGTTGCTGGGTGGAGAGATTATTTCTCACCATGCTCATGTGTGACTTACATAAAGGTGGATAAAAGGCACATCTGACCCCACAGTCACAGGGTTTGGTGAAGAGTTCAGTGAGAAGTATTTTCATTTTCATGTGAGGGATTTTCAGCAAACTCCTGCAGGGACAGAAAGACTTGGAGCTGATGCAGCCCTGGTGTCTGCCACCAGGGTATTTTCATCTTTATTTTTAATATTCATGAATGAAAACTGGTGGGTGGACATTGCTGTTCATATCTTGGCAATCTCACATTAAGAAGTGCCTGATTTTTACAGGTTTTGAATGACAGATGATTCAAGTTTGAATGGCAGGTGAAGTTCAGTCACTAACACAGGAGATGTGCAGACATATACACCTCCAAAACAAGGAATTTATGTGCTTGTATGTTCATGGTCTGTGTGCAGGACTCAACAGAGAAGGGATGAGGATCTCTGACCATGTTTTTTGCATTAAATATTTACAGTTAGCATTTTTCTGTATGCAAGCAGCAGGTCGGGTTGTTACCTTGTGCAATATAAACACAGATCTGCTCACACAAATCATTAAAAGAACCTAAAAATCAAGCCAAGAGCTCACATCAGAGACTGGAGTTGTGGTGGGAGTGCTTGGCACAGAACAAAAAAGAAAAAAAAATATTTTACAGACATTCTGAAAACAATTAATTTACCAGAGAGTGGACTTTGATGGATAGGAATCCATGCTGCCAGGATTACCTTGTCAGAGCTTGTCAGATTGGGAATCAAAACTTTGAACAAGATCCAAGTTCAATTATAAATACTCCAGTGGAGTCCTTCACAGAAAAATGCACAGAAAAATTGTTTTTGTGGAATAGTGAATTCAGAGCTGCCGTCCCAGGCTGTTCTGCCATTGAGGAATGTTCATTCCTTTGGGCCATGGGACACAGATCTCAGTCTGATCAAAATCCTTCAGGTTTTGACTGCTTCACATGAGGACCTGCACTGAATATTCCACCCAAGTCTGGGGTGCCCTGTGGCAGAAGGACATTGCCAGAAGGATGGGAAAGATTGGCACCATTGCTGGAAAAATGAAGTCATTGCAGTTGTGAAGAAAGCCAGGTGAAGTGTTCTTTTAATTTTTTAGAATTTTAGCCATTAGAATTACTTGGCCTGAGTTGAAGTTCTAAATAAGGTCATTGTGCTTTTTGTGTGTGGTATCTCCAATAATCCTTTAGTAACAGGTTTGAAATGAGTAATGGAGGATCTCTGCCTTGGTTTAGAAATAAACCTGAAGTGTCTTGCATGTTCCATGCTCCAGTTTGCAGGCACAGCCTCTGATCCTTGCAGACCTGCAGCATTCTGGGAATTTCCTGCTGGAAAACCACAGCGTGGGTTGGGTTTGGTTTGGTTTGGTTTCAGGGTGTGTTTGCAGCAGTTCCCCAGCAACTCCCAGAGAGAAGGGTGCTGAGGTCTTGCGTGGCTTTTTGCAGCACCAGTGCTTTAAAGCAGCTTTAAAGCACCCCCCCTCCCTCCTCCTCCTCCTCCTCCTCCTCCCTGGGTTTTACCAGCCCCGGTTTCTGTGCTGCTGATCTTATTTCTGTGTAACTCACATGGAATTGAATTCTGGCTGCAGGGCTGTGCTTGGCATTGGAGCTGCCTGGGAAGCAGAATGAGCACAATGATCCTTTATGCCAGTGAAACTCCCCCTGAGAGCAGCCTCATCCCAGGATGAGAATACACTTCCCAAATTGCTTGTATCCCATTGTGTTGTTAATAAAACACAACTTCTCCCCTCACAAACTGCTCTTCTAGCACGGGGAGATGGGAACTCAGCACTCTCCCCTGGGATAAAACCTCCCCGTGAGGGGTTTAAATGGCATTAGCAGTCCAGCAACTTTGTTCATGGAGGTCTTGCACCTCAAACCAATTCTAACAAATCTGCAGCGACTTCAGTTATGAAATGGGGCTGCTAACACATTAATAGGATCTAATCAGCAGAGAAATGGTTCTAGGCACAGCTCCTGTGTGTTTTATACTTAATGGAGACACAGGGTCTGAGCAAAGTCTGGTTTACTTCAGCCTCACAGACTTGGGCCATGACAAGACTCTGGGAGTTCACTGCAAATTGGAAGAATGTTTAATTCTCTTTGCTCTTGTAGTGCCTCTTAATTGTACTTCTGTGTAATTCAGTTTAAGAACAGCCATCCCTATTGTTAATGACTGCTGAGTGCTTCACAGCTTTTCAAATATTGCTGTTTTATTGCTGGGCCATGTGGTACAGATCAGCTCAACAAATGCCTGATTGTTCTGTGCTGGCCAGGTCATAGAGAAGGGCTTTGGTTAAAGACTAACCTTCAACAGAAGCAGGGACCAAGGCTGAGTGTGTTCAGTCTGGGTGTGAGAAATCAAGGAGCATTTCTGTAGCTTTTGGCTGCTCCCAAGGATTACTGTGCTGAGCTGGAGCTGTGTGATTTATGTCCAGCTTGGGTTGTCTGGGAGGCAAATTTCTGTCACTCTGAGGACAGAGGGGAAAACACAGTCCTGTAACAAGGGGCTGCTGTGAGAAAGGAGAGCAGAAATCATCATGATTTCCTATGGTGTTTGTTCAGATAAAACAGAGATCACAGCTTGTGGAAAGTGCACTTTATTTCAGGTATGTAAAGGTGTCACAGAGGAGGGGATCTGTCTTTAGGCTTTCTTGCCTCTTCTGACAAGTGTTACTCCACCGTATGTTATGGTCTGTGGGAGACAAATACACATTTTTATAGCAAAGTGGCAGAAGTGTCTGTAATTCATGCATAAATCCATCCTAGTCCACAAGAAAACACAATCACAGCACCTGCCTGTAAATATATGTACAACACTTAAATATATGTACAACATTTGCATGAAGGAAGAGTTGGAGTTGGTTGTGCCCTCGGAGCAGCCTTTATCCACAGGGACACTCTGTAGACACTATGAGCTAATCAACATTTTTTTCCTTCAGCATTTTTCTGCAAGTGCCTTTATTTTCACTTATTTGCACTTACCTCCACCATTTCATTTCCTTTTACTTCCTGCTCATGAGAGAATTTATCTGATTTGCACACCAGCTTCCCATTGACCAAGTTCACAGTGCACTGTTGGAACATTTAAAAAACATTTTTAAAAATTTAGATTTTGGATTCAATTCGAGTAAGTAGAGGACTAATAAATAGAAAATAAATTACACTGATGTTTCATAAGGACAGCTTTTAATTTAAACTAGAGAGCACAGCATTTGAATAGGAGTTTTAGGAACATTTCTGTTTGTTAAAGTGGTAGAAATATTTGCAAATGGAAGTGGTACAAACAAATTCCACTCACACATAAACAGAGGTTTAGGGATAAATGAAGATGTCTGAGGTTTAGGGATAAATGAAGATGTCCTATCCTTGGAATGCTTTACCTTCAGCTTCCTGCCATCCATGGTGGTGATGTCAGCCTCCTTGCCCAGTGTAAAGGAGTTGGTTACAGATTTGTTGGGTGTTTTGGAAGTCACAACAAAGTCGTTGCCTTTTTGTTGTATTTCAACAACAGGCTTAATATCTTTGGCCATTTTGATGGTGTCATCTGGCAACCCTGCAAAAATGGGCAAAACAGAACTTTTTGTTATGGAAATAGCAAAATAGCAAATTGTGCCTTCCAACAAAGGCACAAAAGATCCACAGCAGTACTGGAAGGCGATGTCCAAATTAAAAGACAAATCCTGGTTTGGATTCCTCTGTTCTCTAGGAGTTTTTTGCTCCATTCCTTCTAGTCTGGTTAGGTTTTGCTGTGATATTTGGTGATGTGGCAGATTCTGCAGTTTCTTCTCCTAAGGGCTGCCCATGGGGTGACAATGCTCCATGAAAAGAACCACATGTGCATTGCTTTGTTTTCCCAGGGAGTTGGGGGATTTTCTGTCCAGTCAGAGCTGGAACAGCGGGAGTACCTCAAACTCCCTTTTTTGGGGTGTCCCTGGCATGATTTGAAGGTGTCATTGTCACCAGGAGAGGGTTTGGTTCTGTCACGCTGTCAGACCAGGCTTTTCAGCTGGAACTGGATCTCACTCTCCTGAATATCTCCTATTGACTCCAAAACCCCAACAGGAACGTTTTGTTGGCAAAGGTAAGTGCACATTTATTGGTGTAGCACCTCCTAATCCTCACAGATTGGATTTGATAATCACTCAGAGATTACTGACATTAGCACACTGGATAAGCACTGTCAGGTTACTGACCGCTTTCCCCACGTGTTAATTGTTCACAGATTACTGACAACATTTGTGCTCACAAAAGGCTTCTCTACCAATAATTGGGAGGCTGAATAAGTAATGGATTGCCTGTTTCTACTTATATGTGTTTATAAAATTACAGGTAATCAACACAACAGCTCTTCCTTGGGGGTTATCTGTAACCTTTCTCCATCAATTTATGCAACTTTCAGCTTCTTTTCACATCCAAATTTGATCAAACAGCCTGAACCGAGCAGGGCAGTTTGCCACAGAAAGCAAAGGCCAAATCCATGGAGGTGCAGCAGTCAGAGCTGTGGGGGCAGTGATCGGGGAGGAGCAGGCACTTACCCAGAGCCTTGAGGAAGGGCTCGAGGTTCTCCTGAGCGTAGATGTGCCAGGTGCCAGCGAATGCCATGGTGGGACTCAGCAAGGGCTGCCCCTGCCCACGGGGATGCTACTTATGGAAACACAGAGGCCAGCCCCGACTGTCAGAGGGCTAATGATTAACTGGGCACAGCAATCATTAATGAGTTATTTGTTCTGAGTGATCATAACCTCTGGTTCACGCTGCTCTTACCTTGAGGCTTGGGATGCTGTGTTGGTTGTGGGTTACTGACCTCCTGTCCAGCCTCGTTGGAAAGTGTTGCAGTGCAGCTTCATTTGTTTGCTTTTTATTCACAACTTCTGTGTTTAACACATCCTCTGTGTCTTGAGTAGAACTCTTCAGATAAAGTTACAGTGGATCAAGGTGATTGGTATTGTACAGCAGGAAGTTCCTAATTATAACAGTGTTCTCTGCTGTGAGCACTTGAACCTTAATGAAAGAATAAAATAAATGAATAAAATCATTCTATTTCTTTTAAAATTGTGGGCCTCCCATGGCTTGAGGACGGGCAAAATCATATTGGAGTGGGACATGAATGATGATTTTATCCAGCAGATGTCAGTGATGTGCATCTAATGGAATTGAATTCAACTCAGTTTCTTTTAAATTTTTATTTTAATAGAAGATAAAAGATAAAACATGGAACATTGCTTGGAGAGTGAATGCAGGAAGCAAATAGGATGTGTTATTTTTTCTTCTCACCAACTGCACAAGGATTTCTTCACTCACTCCAGCTCTCGAGTGGTGTTCCTTGCTGTCTGTGCAGGCCTCACTGTTGATTTTGGAAGGCTTTCATTAGATGTGTCTTGCAATTAGATTGCTTAATTCAAACAGAGCCTGTATCCCAGGGGTGGGTGACCTCTCTAAGTTAGCTTTTCATTCTATTTAAATAGAGACCCAATGCTCAGCTTTCTCTTACCAACTCACCCTCCTTTTTAGTAGGTAATTTTAAAGAAGGTTCACACAGAAAGAACCAGATTTGTAATTACATTTACCTGTGAGAATTCCTGATTTGCAGGGTCATTTTTATGTGTGGAACATGTGCTGACTTCCCATGCACCCACAGGTGGAGTGATTTCACCATGGATAGACTCACAGCAGTGCTGAGGTGTCACCAAGGGGTTGAGTTTAATCACACACACACAGGCTACAAGAGAATCTGTTACATGTAGTGATTTCATACAAAAACCCTCCACTGAAAGCCCCACGTGTGGATCCTCTGGTATTTCCCACACAGATTTACCAGGGCAGAGTCTCTGTGGAAGGTGAACATGCAGTGTACACACATGTGAACACACACACACACACAGAATTGTTCTGTAACAACTGCCAAACCACTGAAATATTGCTACAATAAACACAGAGACACCAAAAGGCATCTGAAGGAGTTAAATTCCTTTCAAATTCAAGGAAACAATTCATTCATTTTGGCTTTTTTGTGGTAATCCCAGCTGGGACTTCCTGCTCTGTTGCTATTGGGATCTCCCCGTGTTTATAGACACTGATGGTGACCTGCCCTGTTTCAGAGCCATATTTATTCTTGACATAGATGCTGTATTTTCCTGTGTCTTCATTGCAGACTCTC
Organism: Molothrus ater; assembly: GCF_012460135.2. NCBI lineage: Eukaryota > Metazoa > Chordata > Aves > Passeriformes > Icteridae > Molothrus > Molothrus ater. The sequence continues at coordinate 6,057,239 of NC_050501.2, forward strand.
TCTATGGTGATTGTGACCATTGAGCCCTTCACATCCATCTTGTATCTGTCCTTGAACTCGATGGCCTTCTCGTTTTTGAACCAGGTGATCTCTGGGTAGGGGTCTCCAGACACACAACAAGTTAAGCACAGGGTCTGTGGTGAGACAGAACAGAAATGGATTGTGGAGCTGTAAATGTGCAGGGAAATTCAGTTCATAGAACAGAAATGGATTGTGGAGCTGTAAATGTGCAGGGAAATTCAGTTCATAGAACAGAAATGGATTGTGGAGCTGTAAATGTGCAGGGAAATTCAGTTCATAGAACAGAAATGGATTGTGGAGCTGTAAATGTGCAGGGAAATTCAGTTCATAGAATCAGCATCATTTAGGTTGGAAAAAATCTTTAAAATTGAGGCCCTGCCAAGGCCACCACCGAACCTTGTCCCCAAGTGCCACATCCACACATCTTTTGAATGAAGAACAATAAAAATCCGTTCTCACATTTTCATTAGGTGACATTCCAACACTGATATCTGATATTCCTTTTCCTGATTTTCTCCAGTACAATCAGGATTAACCTGTCTGAATTCACTGGGCCTGACTGGTGTTTGTCTCACTGGTTTTTTATAGCTCCCTGTGCTGTCAGGTGGCACTGAAACAGGCACATGGTGAGTTTGCAGTTACTTGGCAGGGGTTTTGTGCTGCCTGAGTAAAGGGAAGTGTGACTCAGAAATGAAAGCAGGGAGTTGGGCTGATGGGAGAATCAGGCCCAGCACCTGAAGGCCTTCAGAGTCCAATCCTGTGAAAAGGGGGGACAACAGAAAGGGTCTGGCAGTGAAGGTGACCCAGGAGGGCACCACTTCCCACCTCAGGCAGTGCAGCAGCTCAGAAAAGCTGCAGGAGGATCTTTCCTCCCCTCAGTGATCCCTCTGTGGCTGTGCAAGGAATGAATGGAGTTACTCAATATTACCTTGTCCTCCATGATGGTGGCAACATCTGGCAGACCTTGAACGACTCTGGCACGGCCTGGGAGTGAACAAATAGAACCTTTTGGTTTTTCTTATCAGCAAACCTGCCTTTGTTTCACTGAAGGGAAGAGATTCATTCACTTACGCTTCTCTGCTATTGCTGCTTCCCTGAAAGGGAGAGAAAATGATTGTGGTTTTATTTATTAGCCATTATACTAATGTACAATGTGAGACTCCAAATAGATTTAGCTGTGAAAATATTTAGGAGGAACTTACTTTAGCCTCTTGTGCTCAGCCAGGGCATCTTCAAAAGCTGCAAGAATGAAAGGTTTTAGGGAAAGTTGCCTTTAGTTTTGTTTGACTCAGTAGATTCAGCATTATGTTGTTGTTACCAGTGCTGGGATTACGTGGATAAATGTAATTATCCTCTAGATGGTACCTGCCCCTGCCTGAAGGAATCACAGCTCTGTGTACTGTTGAAATAAGTGGGAGCGAGTTCTCTCTTCCCAAAGAGAAGTTCAGAGGAGAAAGAACCTCAACAGTTTGGGAAAGCCTTTGTAAACCTGGGAGTTCTCTTTTCCCAGGTGCCACCTGTGAGCTCCGTTGTGCCGGGGAGGGTTTGGACCCATCCAGGAGCAGCTGCCCTGCTCTCATCCTCTCCCCAGCACTGCCAAGGCTCCCTAAAGGCCTCAGTCCTTTCTCCTGCCCACTTCCCCTCTCTCCATGTTCTGTGGGCTCTTCCCTGTCCTCCTCACCCCAATTCACAAGGATTGCACTTGGAAATCAGCTCCAGCTCCAGAAGGGAGAGGGGAATCCCTGCCCAGCTTTGAGGGCTCCTGGACAGCAGCTCAGGAGTGCCTCAGCTCACCTTGCCCAGCCAGGTCTGCTGACAGTTTGTGGGAGCTGTTGCCATCGAACATCTCCAGGGTGTATCTGCCCTTGTCAGCCTCCCTGGGCTCCAGGATGTGCAGCCAGATCTGGTTCATGGTGCTCCCAGCTCTCGTCCTGTCACGGCTTTCCAGTTGTTTCTCCCTGAGTGAGCGAGGGATGGCATTTCAGTCCTGGTTAGCAGAGCTGAGAAATCACTTTTTTCTAGTGGGAGTCAGGATTCATTTCATGGAAAGAGGAAATCCCATGGGGCTGGACTTGGAGGCAGTTTGCCAGAGCTTCATAAACTCTACAAAAGACCTCCTCGTTCTTATTTAAGGGATTAAATCCCATTTAGATGTTGAATATTTGTAAGTATTTAGCCCTTGAATGTTATTAAAAGTTCACCTCCTTATCTACATGTGTAGGTGGTATCTAATAAAACACCAGCTCTCTATTTAGGAAGACGTTATGAGGCTAAATTATTCAGTGTTTGGGAAGAATTTTGTCATTTTGGGAATATTTTTTATTCAGAGTGGGGGAAGAAAGTGGTTTAGGAAAAGATGAAGTAGTAAAAATAAAGTGTTTGAAAAAATTCTGTCTGTAACCAAGGAGGCTGTAACTGAGCAGTATCATAAGTGCAGCATCATTATTATTCTAGGAAAGATGATCACTTCTAAATATTTCTGCAGTGCTACCATAAAAATAACATGACTTTGCACTCTGGAATTCCCAGACATGTTCCAGGATGGGAGTGAATTGTGGATTTCAGCCCTTACTCAGACAAATCCACAGCTGCCTGAAAAAGTTTATGGGCTCAGGCCCAAATGTTTAATTTTGGAAAAACAGTTCCAAGGAACAGCCCTCCAGAAGCTTTGCAGATATTTTTTGGGACTTACTTGTGGTACCAGGTGGTTTTCATGTAGTCTGTGTAGTACTTGACATCTGTGTAGATTTTGATGCCCTCCTCAGTAGGCTGAACTCTCAGAGGTGTGGCAGAAAGAGCTGGTGGTGTAAGACAGAGACTGAAATCGAGGAGGAATGCCCAGATTGCCCTGCTCAGGACAAAACCCCAGGCAAGGAGCAGGGAGGGCTGGAGCTGTGCTGCTTCCACAGCCAGGGACGGCTGTGCCTTCCCAGCTCTCCCTCTGCTGGGAGCTCACGTACCGCTGATCCTGCACAGCTCCTTCAGAAGCTCCTCAAAGGCTGAAAGACAAAGATTGAAGTGTCTAGAAACACAAATCACAGCAAAGCACCTCCAATCTGCCAATGAATTTCACTGTGCTTGGGGTGTTTTATATCCACGGGTTATTTGCTGTCTTTTTCTGTGGCAGAGCTCACTGGGAATGGAGTTTTTGCCTCTGATTCATTTGTTTTCAGATGCTGGGCATTTCTTACTAAATTTAGATGCTCCTATCTTCCTTCCCACTCACCATGTGCCTCCCAGACAGGAGATTTATGTACCAGGTTCACAGGATGGATTCCAGATGTGGGGGCAGCAATTAATCTTGGGCAGCAGAACCTTCTGATTGATTCTGGGTTGGAGTGACTGAAACATCCCTGAGCTTTTATCTGTGGGGCTTGGCAGAATTTATGATGCAGTCCTGGCTGGAGAAATGACTGCAGGTGGAAATGACAGCAGCATGTAGAGCAGGAAACTCTTTAAATTTGACCAGTCATTTTTTTGTGTGGGTTTTAACTCCTGTAAAAGCACTTAGGACATGTAGGTTTTACAGAAAGTGAGGATATTTGGGTTTAAATCCAAAATGAACTCAGGGCAGGGGTGTGAACGTGTCTTACTGTGTGATCCAAGGTGCTCTTACCCCCTTTGGTGAGGTCCAGCTGGGTGGAGTCCTCTCCTCGGTTATCTGAAACCACTGCTTTGTACAGGCCCTCGTCTGCTTTGGTTACCTACCAAACACGTGTGTGCGTGTGTAATATTGATTAAAATAACCCACACAAAGGCCAAAACAAACAACACCCCTCCCACAGAAATCTCCCCTATCACTGAAGCAGGGCAGGATTTGGAAAAGGGAAAAAGCTGAGATTCATTCCTTCCCAGTGAGTTTGGTTGAACGGAGCAGAAATGAGGGGGAAAAGGGTAAATGTGTCCCAAAAGCTCCAGTGAAAGGAGAGGGGGGTCTGGTTCAGAAGCTGTTGGTTTTGGGGGTCAGTAGCTCAGCTTTTGCCTCAGTCCCTGTGTGAAACTGGCTCTTTCCAGCCTCTCAGGGTGGGTTCAACGTGGAACAGCCACCCACTGTTACAAAGATCTGATTTCCTATTAGGAGCTTCAAACCACAGCCTGCACAGGGACCTTAAAGATTGTTTAGTTCCAACCCCCTGCCACGAACTGCATTTGACCTCAGACTCAGAGCCTGACTGGAACATGAGAACTTTCTCCTGCTTTGCTTTTCTCAGCGTTTCTTTCACTCAGTGGGCACTGCCCAGAACCCACATGGAATATGAATAAGATCAGCCCATTTTTTCTTTTTGCCATTTTCCTGTGGACCCCTGAGCTGTTTGGTGTTTCACCTTTGGGATCTGCAGAGTTCCCATCCCAGTCTGTGGATCAAACACTCCACCAGCTCGTGCCTTGTGATTGAAGAACCACTGGAAGCTGGTGTCCTTCCTCAGGTTTGTCGCCTGTTTGAAGTCAATATTTAGAAGTCAAAATCCATTTGATTTCTTAATTCTTGGATGTCCTAATATGAATCATCACTTACATTACTCCAGAATCTGAGAATTTCCCTTCTTTGTTAAAGTTTCTGCCCAAAAGAAACCATCTCCTTAAAGTCACTGCAGCAAAGCATTTGCACTGCTCATATCCTCTGAAAATTGCACCTAAAACTGAGTGCTGAAGGAATTCTGTTACCTTGCAGGTGAGGAGCACTTCACAGCTCTCCAAAACTTTCCATGTCAGGTTCTCTATGAAATGTGGACCTGGAAAAGAAATGAAATCTCTCTCGTGGTGCCTTTGGCGAGTCCCTGCGGGAATGGTTCCATCTAGTGCTGGATTCCCGCAGTGCACCTGGGAATTCCCGAGGTTCGAGCGAACAGGGAGGGGAAGCTGAAATAAATTCCTTTGGATCCTTTCACCCCATTCTGGGCAGCTTTGAACCCGAGAGGAGACTGGATTTATAACGTGCTGTCACAGGCACTAACAAGCGAATATTTTTAGCCTCACTAGCAGGGAATCACATTTCCAATTGTGGTATTTTTCCAATGAACTTGTTTTATAAACTTCTTTATTTATCAACATAAGATGGGAGGTGAAAGTGGAATGCATGGATCTTTACAAACGTAGCTAGAAATCCCGGTTTTTAATTACAGAATGTGTATTCAGGTTGGGCAGTTTTCAGAGTTTGAAAGTGTTCAGTGCCACAGCACTGGTGCAGAAGATCTCCACTGATAAATCTGCCTAGCTTGGCTAAAACTAGTTCATTATTTGATTTTTAAGGGCAGGGCAAAGTATCTGAAAACAAGGAGTCTTATCCTGGTGTCCTAATCAGCTTGAATACTGTGTTTAAAAAGATGATGGAGTGAAATAAATTCATTTTTGCCATCCTGGCCTCATTCTGACAAGTCCTTAACCTCTGGCTGACCTTACCCTGCTTTTTCTTCCATTGTCTCCGTTTTGCTTCAGCTTCTTCTGCCACTTTAGCAAAAGCTATGGAACAGCAAAGGACAAAGTCAACAACCCCCCCATTATTGGATATTCCCTCTACAATAGAGATATTTCCTCCTTGTCCTTATTACCTTTAGTGCAGCGAACCTGCTGCTAAATACACTGAATTTCCAGGCTGATCCTGCCCTGAGATAAATGACTACACAGTCCCCACTCTGCTGCCAAGGCACAGTTCACCACTGCAAGCTAATATGTAAAATATTTGGAAGGAAGAACTGAGCATTCCACTTCAGCACACTGCTTTTATCATCAGGCACCTATTTATAAGACTAAAAGCTTTAATTTATGGTAAAGGGAGATTCAGATCATTTCTTAAATGATTCCTGGACCTTAAATCTGGGCTAAAATTTGCTCTCCCCATTCCCAGTGTGCCATTAGAACTGTTGGAAATACTTTGGCGCCTTAAGTGCCTCACAAAGTTTCCACTGAGCATGGCAGTCTATATTTGATCCTGAATTTCACTTACATTCATCTATGAGAGCAAGAGTGAATTGATTTTTGGCTTTCCCATCTTTGAGCTGGGCTGTGTACATCCCTTTGTCATCAGCACAGAAATCCTGGATTATCAGTTCCACGAGACCTTTCTCTTTCACAAAGTTGATTTTGTGTGTCTGTGTAAAACAGAGGAAATAGGAGAAACTGAGAGATTTCCACAGTGGAACTGCTCCTGGCACAGCAAATATTGCAGTTATTTTATACCTGTATCCTTATAAACTCCCCTCATGTTACAGGATGAGGAAGGCAGAGCTCTGTGCTGTGCCAGGCTGTGGGATTCATCTGTTATTTATGTGTGTAGGAATGGTAGAATTGCTTCCAGCAGAGACAAAGTCCTGGAAAACCACCTAACCCAGACCATCCTTCCCTCATGGGTACTACAGGGCTGAAACCAGAGTAGCTGTGATTGTCAGAGGCATGGGAGTGTTGCACTTGGCTGTAATCTGTGATGTGCACTTCCACACTTGGCCAGGGTGAGGAATATTCCCCCTCTTGCTGAGGTGCAGGTACCACTGAGCTCCTGCACCAGGAGTGCCTGAACACAAACATCGTCACTCTGCCTCACTGCCTGTTTGCTCTGAGCAAATATTGTCCTTGCAAGGAGCCTCATAAACGGTGCAGATCCCTGTCAGCTCTCCAGTGGAGAGGAGACAGATTTTAGAAGAGATAAAGCCTTGGATGAACGTGTTACATGTTGATTTAACCCCTCCAGCAGGGCACTGACAGCTCTGAACTGCTCTGGCCTGGACCTGTCCTTTGTTCTGGGGGTCCTGGTTGTTGTCTGGGCACTGCTGCTCTGCACTGAGCTGACAGCCCATGATTTATATTTGTGCTTCATTCTCAACTGTTCTCCCCTCTGGTCCTCTCATTCCAAGTATTTTTTAAATGTTCTAATATTAATTTGATATGGGAGGACAAGGAGGAGGCCTGAACATTTTTGTGGATGTTTGAGGAGGTTGGAGGGTGCTGTAACACACAGGGTTATTTTCAGTGCTTTGGACTGAGAAATAAATCTCTCCCATCTGCTCTTAGAATTCATGAGATTTGCCTGCATTCAGTTCAAAATCCCCATCAAAATATCTGATGGCAATTCAGAAAACTGGGAATGTGCCATGTCCAGCAGTGGGGAAGTAAGTCAGGATGAAATGCAGAATAAAACCTACTGGGGTACTGGTGAGCTCCTTGTCGTTGAAGATCAGGTGCAGCTCAGCGTTCGGGGACAGCTTCTCCACCTCCAGCCACAGCCTCACTTCCCCTTTCTCCAGGACGTCGATGTTCCAGCCAGATATCAGCCTGATCACTGGGGAGCAGAGAGAAGCACAGGGGAATCCCAGGCACCGCTCCTGGCCCAGCCAGGCCTCTGCTGGCTTCCCTTTTCCCAGGCTGGCCCCTGCTCGTGGCTTTTTGCCGCTTCAACTTACGTGGGTTCCTGATTTCGTGGCTACGTTTCAATAACTTGTCCAGATCTGAAATGCAGAGAATTAAAAGTCAACACTCAGCCGAAACAAATTAATTGTATCAATTTAATTGGTTGATGAACTTCACGTCAAAGAGAAGATAAAACATTCAGTAATGGGGAGGACTAGAAAAGGTGGTGAAGGGAATTGTTGGGATCAATTCAGGGAGCGTGCTGAAGTTATAAATCATTGTCACAGTGTAGCCAAATGTGAAATCTGAACTGCAGTGGAAAAATGACTTTGCAGGAGCATGGAATCTTTCCTTAGGGGACTGTAAAAGAAACTGCCCTTGAGCCTTCAAGGAATGGGAAACATCTTTTTAGTGATACCATTAAGTGACATTAGTCACTCACTATCCTTCTGCAGGAAACTTTCCTCTAAACATCTAAGATTAGAAAATGAGGGCACCTTAGTTTTTTGTTGTTGGCAATTAGCAGTTTTTACCTTCTTTTGTTAAAGTGCAGCTGGCAGAGATATCATCATCTACATCTGTGACTTCCACTGAATACACACCCAGGTCCTTTTCTGAGGGTTCTTTCAGTATCAGTTTTGATCTAGAAGTAAAAAGAATAATAGCAAAAATTATATCTTTTCCTCAGAAATGATGTCTCCTGGGACAGAATTCGATACACCCAGAACAGGAAGTGTGGAACTCATTGGAATTTATAACTGACTCTGAGGAGCAAGGTAAAGATATTGGGGACAGGATGGCAGCTACTCCCAGATGGCACTGACCAGCTCATTCATGGGCTCCAGGGCTGGCAGTCAGGGAAGGGACAGGGAAACTTTTGGCTTCAGGCTTTTCTTGGTGTTCAATGTGTTCTTTACTCACCAGTGCATTTTCTCAGTGTGCATTAGATACTCACCTATTGCCTTTCTCTTCAATCTGGACTCGCTCAGGATCTGGAGGTCCCTCATAGTCCTTTGACCAGATAAATTCAGAGGAGTCATTCTTCTCAGGAGCTTCAAAGGCCATGTAAATGAAACCCTCTTCATCCACCCCGACTTCAATTTCATTTGTGCCTGGATGTGTGAAAAACCCACAAAACATTCCTTACCAAAGCAGATCAGGGCTGAGCTTCTGCACGTCTGACTCAAAAAACAACCCCCAAAACCAAACCACACAGTTAGAGCTAATTAATTTGGGCAGCTTGATTTGTTAATCATCGTCTTACTGAGTGTTTCTTGCTGTGAAACAAGCAGCTGATGCATCACAAAGCAGATTTTCACCCAGGTCATACATTTATTTACAGAGTGGCCCAGTCTCATGGCTTTTAGCTTCATACCAGGTTTGGTTTTAGCCACCACAGGGTCGGAGGGGAGCGAAGGGGGTCCAACTCCAGCCTTGTTCAGCGCTCGTACTCGGAAAATGTAGCACTTGCCTGTTTCCAGGTGTGACACCTGCAGGGAACACCACCAGGAATTCATGTCAGAGTAGGACAAGCAGCACTAGGACACTAAGGGCAGGTACAGACCTTCATGTGGGTGCTGGCTGTGGGCTGCTTGTTCATCTGTTTCCACTCTTCTGAGCCTTCTTCGCACAGGTCTATGAAATACCCTGTGACCGGCCCTGCCCCCAGGTACAGAGGAGCTTCCCAGTGCAGCTGCAGGGAGGAGTCCCTCACCTCCGTGCACCTGACATCGTAAGGAGGGCCTGGCACAGAGGGAACAGGGAAACTGCAGTTGGGCTGGGGTCAGAGAGCACAGCTTGGGGTAGCACTTGAGTAGTGGGTCTGTAGGGGATGGTCTCTATGGTAATTAGGGGTAGGTTTATGAAATGGCATCACCAGCTGCTTTAATGGTATTTGCTGTGGTGTAAGGAAAAGGATTTAGAGTTTAGATCCTGATTCTTCATTCTCTGGAAACAATATTATTAAAAATACCTGGGTGCTCTATCTGTAATGCAGGAACAACACCCTGCATCACAACACCCTTGGAAGTGTTTTGTGCTTTTCTGTCCTGGGAGCAACCATTTCTGTGGTAGAAATCCCTTGGAAGAGTGAGGAGATAACCAGCTCAGCTGGTGACATTTTCCTGGATGGTTTTCCACGAGGGATACCTGGCTCTGGCATTGTCCATTCCTCACATCTGAACAGGTCACTGGGCTCGGACACGTCCCCAACTCCAGCCCTGTTCATGGCACGGGCACGGAACTCGTACAGGTGCCCCTCCTGCAGGCTGCTGACCTTGGGGTGCAGAAGGACAGGCATGGTCAGTCCAGCAGGACACTGAAGGAGCAGAAGCAGCCCAGCTCACCCTTGGTGCAGCTGTTCCCAGCTGTGCCCCAGATGGATACCGTGCAGACGCGCCCAGGAATCGGCCGAGCGTTGACTTCGTGCCAGTCGGGCTCCGAGTGCTCGTGCTGGTCCAGGAAATATCCCAGGATCTTTGTTCCTCCTTTGTGCTTCGGCGCTTTCCAGCCAATGGTCATCTCAGCCTTGCCACAGTGCAGCAGCACAAAGTCCCGAGGGGCCGAGGGACAGGCTGGGCACAGAGGGACAGACGGAACAGCAGGGGACAGACAGAACAGCAGTGTCAGCACAACATCCACGGCCTCACCTGGGAGTCACAGCAAAAGCCTCGGATGTGTCTCACGAGGTCCCTTGCCTGGTGCTTTAGGGTTTGTGTGGCAGAAAAGGTGGGAGCAGGGGGTTGATAAAATGGGGGACGTGGAGGGTTAGGTCATGGATGGTGTCGTTGTAGGATTTTCTAATTTTCCTGGGAAATTCCCAATGTTGGTTTCCAGACATCACACAACTGAGCACTTTAAATGGTCACTTGTACCCAGAGCCAAGTTAACACCACACATGTAACACACTGCTAGGACAAAATGCTAATTAGTTAACTCTGTCCACGCTTGGCAAGTGTAATTGATGGCAGAAGCTGCAGGGTACAGGAAAATGAGTTCCCTTTTGTTTTGTTTCTCAGACACTGTCACCATAGCAGGCAGTGGTGGCTGTGCCTGACAGGTAGGGTTGGAGGGGTTTCATTTTGGTCACTACTCACCAATTGCTGGCCTGACAACGATGGGATCTGTTTCTGGTGAGCTCTCACTCAGTCCTGCATCACTGACAGATTTCACACAAAACACATATTCCTTTCCAGGCTGCAGCCCAGGAACAGTAAATCTGGGAGAGCAAATTAATATGTTTGTGTTTGCCTGTGCACAGGTAAACAGTGCTGAAACAGATATCAACACACTTTAATAAGGCTTAGTTCTTGCAAAATCATTATTTGTCATTACAAATGAATGTGTCACATGAAATGGCTCCAGATAACTCACAGTGGGTATGGATCAGATGGAGATGAATCACCCTGGGCAGGGAGATAAACAGCACTTTTTAATGGACTTTTTCTGCTTGCTATGTGACCCCCACAGCTGGAGAGTGACTGTAAATTCTGCATGTGACTGACACCAACTTACTCTAGTGGAAAACAGGCCAACCCATGGAATGTGGTTCTGCTGGTGCCCCAGGCTCAGTGGGGCTGTACAGCCCAGGCCTGGAGCAATCCTGAACCCTCTGAGAGGCCCTGCTGTTGCTGTGCCTGCCAGCCTGTGCCTGGGGACTGTAGGAAGGTCTTTTTTTATCTGAAACACGACTCCAGGCAGAAACAGAGGAATCCAGGTTGGGCCCCTGGCATCCCTCAGCAGAGCAGAGAGCTGCACTCACTGGCTGCCTGTCACTGGTTTGTTATTGACTGTTTGCCACTGCTCCGTGCCCGTCTCCCGGCAGTAGATGTAATACCCAAGGGGCTCTGGGCCCTCCTTGGGCTTGTCCCACTGCACAACAACAGATGTCTTGGTGTCTCTGAAGGCCAAAACCTGAGATGGTGGAGGTGGAGGAGCTAAAAAAGGGAAGAAACAAAAAACACAAGACAAAAGTAGTGAGGGTTAAAATCTATAATTTAAAAAAGTCCAAAGTATTATAAATAAGTTGGCCTGTTTGATTTATTCACCTTTTCCACAGCACCATTTTCAAATTGTTGCCCAGGGAAGCTGTGGCTGCCCCATCCCTGGAAATGCCCAAGGCCAGGCTGGATGGGGCTGGAGCAATCTGGGATAATGGAAGGTCCCTGCCTGTGGATGAGCTCTGAGGTCCCTTCCAACCCAAACCATTCTGGGATTCAGTGGAATTAGAGCAAAATGCCATGGACAGGCATCTCTACTCTACAGGATCTGTGCTTGGGTTTGCCAGATGACTTCTTCCTCTCTCACTGATTCCTGTAGTTACCTCACACAGCCTCCTCTGAAGCAGAGGAAAAACAAAGCTCATCTGTTGATTGTCCTTGGCTCCACCCTGAACTGGGACCTGCTCCCCTCTGCATTTCCATCTATGAGTGAACCCTGGAGCAGCTTCAGTGTGGGACAGCACACAAATAAAGATCAGTGCTCATCCCTCTGCAGAAGAGAAACACCAGCAGGAGCCTGTGGCCCTCTTTCTGTAATCTCAGTCCAGGGAGAAAACAGCCCAAAGCAGCCCTGCAGAGGCTCCTGGCATTCCTTCCACACTGTCACCTCCCTCACACCATGCTGGAAACATCCTTGGATTAAACACAGGCTTCCACTGTTCCTGTTCTATTAAATGTAATTCCCCGCTCACTGCTTGCTCAGATTAACACTGCCCTGACCAACTGCAAACCAATTAAAGGAGGATTTAGGGCTTCAAGAGATTTCCTTATATCAAAGTACTGCTGTGTAACCATAGACCATGAAGTTTAGAGGGGAGCGTGGGCAGGGGATCCCCCTCATTGCTGGCAGCCCAGCCCTCTGTGGGGCTGGTGCAGGAGTTAAAACCGTGACGTTTGGAGTTCTATTTTACTTGCCTTGCACTAGGAACCCTCTGCAGGGTTAGTGCAGGAGTTAAAACCATGAGTTTAGAGGGGATGCCCCCCATCCCTGGGTTGGGGCAGGCACGGCAGAGCAGAGTTAAAACCATGAGGTTTAGAGGGGATCCCCTCATTCCCGGCAGCCCATCCCTCTGCAGGCTGGTACAGGAGTTAAAACCATGAGGTTTAGAGAGAGGATCCCCCTCATTCCCGGCAGCCCATCCCTCTGCAGGGCTGGTACAGGAGTTAAAACCATGAGGTTTAGAGGGAATTCCCTCATTCCCGGCAGCCCATCCCTCTGCAGGGCTGGTACAGGAGTTAAAACCATGAAATTAGAGGGGATCCCCCCCTATTCCCGGCAGCCCATCCCTCTGCAGGGCTGGTACAGGAGTTAAAACCATGAGGTTTAGAGGGAATTCCCCCCTGTTCCCGGCAGCCCATCCCTCTGCAGGCTGGCGCAGGCACGGCAGAGCAGCGCTGCTGTTACCGGGCTGTGTCCCGGCGGGGACGGGCGCGCTGGGCACCGAGGGATCGCTGATGCCGAACTTGTTGACGGAGCGCACGCGGAACCGGAAGGATTTTCCCTTCTCCAGCCCGAAGAGTGCAAATCTTGGGGAATTCGCTGGCGTCTCCAGGTTCACCATCTGCCAGGAGCTGCTGCCTACGAGACACTGCAAAGGAAAAGGAGATGATTTACAACTCCTAAAGTGAGCACAAAACCCTCCTGACCAATAACAAAGCTGGGCTTTGTAGGAAAGGAATTGTAAAAAGCTCCAAACAAAACACAAACCAAAGCCATAAATTATATATTTCTTGTTGATGTACCCACACTTTTCACCCTTGGCAGCAGAGGGCCCCTTTGCTACAGGAGGTTAGAAGTAGGATGCATAAATGGAGACGGGCAGAAGACGTTAATTAACCAACAGAGTGATTAGTGGGGAACAGGACAGTGAGATATTCTCAGTTCTTCACAGCTTTTCCACTTTCAGGGCTGTAGGGCAGGAACAGTTCTTCCTGTTAGAATTCTGCCACTGTTCTGTGGTGTTAAAATTCCTCGTCCATTCCTTGTTAATCATTAGTCCTTGAGCTGTGTCAGAGTCAGGGCCATGGCTCAGGGCACCTGTGGGGCTGGAGGAGGCTGAACCAGCTGGATTTGAGGCTGGATCTCCCCAGTTCCTCTCTGGGAATGGCCTCACCTGTATCATGTCCCGCTTGAGACAGAAATGGTTCTGCTCTGCAGCTCCCCTCCTGTGTGATGTTATTATTTTCTTACCTTTTCCACATAGTAATTCAGTGGCTCTCTGCCTCTTGGATCTGGTTCATCCCAGGCCAAAGCCACATAATCCTCTCTGACCTCACTTGCACGGACATTGGTGGGTGGCAAGGGAATTTTAATGTGTCCTATGGGAAGGCAGAAAAGGCTTTAGTGATAATGTGGCAGGAAAATTAAAGTTCTTTTACAGTGGATGCTGTTCTCCCACTATAAATTAAGATTCTTCAGTATAAAGAAGGAGACAAACACTTTGGGGAAATTTGAACTCACCCTCCAGGTCATCCTTGGATATTTCTATGGTCCTGCCCTGATCATATGGAATCACTGCAATGACAAACAGGGCAGAATTACCCACCCACAGGAGGTGCCTGGGGAGAAAGACAGAACCCAGGGCTGGCTCCTTGGTTCTGTGCACAATTATAGACATTTTATGTCACAAACAATGGCATTTTGAGCTCTTTCTGTTCAGAATACTCCCAAGATGGGCTCGGCAGAGGCTTTTGTGGGAATGGGGACGATCTGGACACTCTGCACTCAGTTACTCCTGCAGCCTCCCGTGGTTCTGAGGGTTTGGTACCAACCTGTCACTCTCTTGTCCCTGCTGGAGTCCTGGGTGGTGACAGGGTCACTGGCCCTTGAAGGGTGGCTGGTGCCAGCCTTGTTGACAGCCTTGACCCGGAACTGGTACGTCTGTCCCTCTGCCAGGCCCAGCACTGGGCACCTGCAGCCCTTCACAGGCTGGGCACTGCACTGCACCCACTGCTCCGAGCCAGCCTCACACCTGCAAGGACACACGGCCCACGGGGCTCCTTGCTTCTATTTCCACCATAAAATGGGGGCTCTTAGCTCTGACACGATGCCTTACAGACCTTTCAATGAGGTAGCCCAGGATGGGGCTTCCTCCATCATCACTGGGTGCTACCCAGGAAAGGACCAGGCAGTCTTTGTTCACATCGTGGCACCTCACGTTGAGGGGGGATCCTGGGGCACCAGCTGTCAGTGCTGCAGCATCTGCAAAACACCAGGGGAGGCTGGGTAGCTTCTGTTCTCTTCCAGAATTTTCATTGAGGAGATTAATTTAAAGTGTTTAAGGGCCTATCCCAGTAACACAATGTTTTAATACTGAAATCATCAATGAAAATAAGATTTGGTCATTGCGATAATTGTATCCACACACAAAATTAGGAGCTGTTTCCTTGTGTGTGAGGGGAGGAATTCCTTTATGCCAAGACCTTAGGAAAGGAGATCTGCAGGTACCTCTGACAAACACATAAGTGGTCTGCTCCTTGTATCCCTGCAGCGAGGGGACACGGATGGTGTAGAAGCCCTCGTCCTCCTTGTGAGCACACAGCACTGTCAGAGAGGCCTCAGACCCCTGGCACCTCAGCTCCTGACCCTCTGAGTCCTGCAGCAGCTCCCCTGTGGAGCAGAGAAGGGGAAGGAAATTCACCTGGATTTGCCTGGTTAGGAGTGGTGATATTTATTCCCAAATGCCTCAAAAAGCACAAAATGGGATGAGGGATCTCTAAGACATTCCTGGATTATTTTTGTGCCTCCAAATTGCAGCTGTGGACTCTGATCCACAGAACGACCCAAGCAGAACAACACAGAGAATGCAGAAGTTTTTCTCACAGGAGAACAACAGGCTTTTCAAACTAAGGCTCTTCAAATATTCTTATGAACAGGAATGTCATTACCTCCAAAACGTTTCAATGGCATCATCCTTTACCAATGGGGAAAAGACAAATATTAAATAGCAACACCTGTAGCTTGAGCAGAGCTGAGAACAGCTCAGCAATCCTGGATTTTAATAATTTTCTTTTTTTTTTTTTCTGTGAACATTCAATCCCAGCTGTGAATTCCAGTGGGGTATTCCCAGAGGTAAATGCACATAAACTCAGCTGTTGCCTACAAACCATCTCTGAACCAGGTGATGCCTCCTTGGTGCTCCAGTAAATCAGAGGAGAAGTAACAGGAGAGGGTGAAAGGCTCCTTTTCTCTTGCAAATAAGGGTTTCAGTGGAAAAGCAAAATCTGCCTCTCTGGCCAGAAGGGATCCTGTGCAATGAAAGTCAGCATGATGAAGAGACTTCAGAGCCTTCCTCCTGCAGTATTTTTATTGTCATATATTTAGAGTGAGCCTTGCACACTTTGCATGTGCAGTCAGGCTGACAAGAAAAGCTCTCAGGAAAAAAATAATCAAATTGCATCAGGCTATAAAAATAATTAATAATAACACCAATTATTTACTCACTTTTGTATATTTCTGAATCAAATCCTGACGCCTTTCCATAATATTCTATAAGAGAAGAGAAAACACATTTAGCCAATCTCATGGAGTGTTTATCTTCTTAATAACACCCAGTGATGCTCAGCAAACTGTTTTTCCCTCAAGCCAGCCCTTGATTTGAACCTTTAAAGTGTCACCATGGGCTCAAAGTTCAATTCATTTGACCCCTGATGCCCTTCACGAGCCTCTGGGGATGTGTCTGCAGAGAATTGTTCCATGAATGTTCCAGGGGATGCAATCCTGCTCCAAATGCTCTCAGTTATTCAGAGCTAAGGAGGGCTTTGTCACTTTGCCTTCTGCCTTTTCAAGCAGGCAAGTTAAAACCAAATTAAATAAAGATTTGAATAAAAGCAACCCCTGGGTTCTAACAGCATTCCCAGAGGATGATGTGGGATTCTTGGAAACCACCAGTGGCTGGGAGCTCAGGATTTAACCAAAGGAAAGGCTGTTTGTGCTGAGACAGAGGCAGTTCTGGAGCTCAGGGAAGGATGTCCCCACATCAGCTGTTCTGGGTTCTCTGGAGGTGTCACAGCTCCTCCACCTGCTCTGGCCTCTCGGCATCACAGCACAATGTGATGCTGAAATCATCTGGGCCTGAAAGCCAAGAACTGCTGCACTCAGGATGAAACTGAGGCACTTTTCTCTCAAGTCACAACCAATGCCCATAGAATAAAGCCTGTGCTTCCAGTGGTGAAGTTGGGCTGTAGCAGACCAAACAATGAGGGGGGAGTGTGACCACTGGAGAGGAGGGAAATACAAAGCCCTGGAGCTGAAAGAGCCCTGTGAGACCCTCGGGGATGCCTCAGGGAAAGGGGATCCCAGGACCCTCCCCTGGCATCGAGGCCTTTGCAGGCAGCCAGGGCCAGGGGAGGAGATGCCAGGGCCTGCCTGGGCACCAGGAATAAAAATAGATGGAATATGAACAGCTAAACTGTGATCCTGCACGACTGCTCTGCATATTTCCTAAAGCTTGAGATTATTTTCCTTTTTAAGTGCTGGTGGTTTATTTACTTCCTTCCCCACGTCTGGCTTTGGCTGTGCACAGTTTGTACCTATGGAGTTTGTGCCAGTCATTTTAAGAACAGCCCAAATCCAAGAGGAAAATCTTGCATTTGCCCTTGGTAGGTGCTGATTTCAGGAAAGAATGGGGCATTCTCTGCAGTAATGCCCTGAGAGGTCCCACTGAGAGCCACAGTTCTTGGGGAACCATTTCTTGCTTATCTTTAGCAGACTCTCTTGAGCCTGTTGAGTTCCACCGTGGGGCTGGTTCATAGAAGAAATAAGCACCTAAATTTAGTACAATTTTATCCCACTGAAAGGACATCTGTGTCCATATGGAATCTGAAAGGAAAACCTTTGGCTGGGCCCAGAAGTGACTGAGGAAGAGAAGCTGTTCTGTCCTTTTCCAGAGTGCCTGTGTGTGCCTATCCAATAATGGAAATGTTTGGAAGACCCTGCAGTATTGGAAAGTTGAAACCCAAAGGAATATTTGTACTTACTCCTGACAAGCACTGTAGCAAAGGAATAAGCTTCACCATATGGATTCTTCACCTCCACACTGTACTCAGCAGAATCTTCCATGGAGCATCTGAAAAAAAAAAATAAATTTCCCCTCCTTCATATTTCACAGGACAAATTCAAAGAGGTTCACCTTTAATCCCAGGGATGTTTGCTTTTCATCCAGGAGCTGCGTTTCCTTTCAATTACAAGGATTTTTGGTACTTTGTCATCAATTTTTTCTCTTGAGACCCAGAAGGAAAATATTTTAAGTACTGAAGAAGCAAAAGGCCTGTGGAACACTTGATTGCACTGAAGATTTGCATTTGTCTGTCACTGATAATTCATAGATCAGAACTAATGTTGCTCTGATTACACTGATCCATCCCAAATCACATTTTTTTGTCTGATGAAGTGCTTAATGTGCATTCCTTACCCTGAAGGAAAATGTGTTGCTGATACATAAAAAGAAGGGCAGAAGTAAATTGAGCAATTTAATTTTGTTTGGTTTTGGTTTATTTTTCATAGATTTTTTAAACCTTGTGAACTGCTGTGGAGATTGGCAAAGGTTTAGCTCAAACACAACAGCCTAAAGGCAGGCAAGGTCGGATTCCTGAAGGATTACTGGGATTGTTTATCACACACAGACTGGGAATTTAGGGCGAGCAGGGCTCACTCAGCTGAAGGAGCAGCTCAGCCAAGGGCACAGCCCTTACCTGCTGATGTGCAGGGTCAGCATCCCAAACTGATTTTTCATCTTGTATTTTCCTGCTGGGGCTCGGCGGGGATCGATGGGGATTCCGTTTTTATACCTGGTGGAAAAGAAGGAAATTGGCTGTGAGGGAAGGACCCACATCAAACAGCGCAGGAAAGAGGAGCAGACACAATTCCCTCTTTCACAGATCTCCCTCTTCAATCCAAACCAGTCTGGCAGTGAAACCCAGAGCCCTCCATGGTCCTGTGTGGCTGCTCAGCCCTGGCTTTACATCCCCTGCCCTGCAGCTCCTGTGAGTGAGTTCACAGATGTCTCTTCCTTGTGTTCCCAGGGATGTGTGGGAGGTTCAGATTCTCTTTGCTCTCTGAATAATTCAGGGAGGTCGTTCTGGAAGGACACAGGACATGCAGAGCTCCCACAGTGGCAGAGCTGCTGCCCACGAGTCATTAGTAATGCAAATGTTTGCACACTTGAACCTTCCAGAGGAGGAATGGCCAATCGCTTCAAACTGATCAAAATACACTGTGCAAATTGGGCTTTTGAGGTGATCTTTCATTTATTTCTGGTATTTATGGAGTGTGCTGCACTCAGGCCCAGTCCATAACACTCTCCCCTGAGGTTGGTTAATATACAAAGGGAGTAAGTGACAGTTGTGTTGTATTTTACAAACTGTAGAAGCAGCAGCAGTTTAATGCTGACACTCTCATGGTGTCCAAGGCAGCCAGGCCTTGTTGGGGCATGGTTGTGGTGATTTAGTGCTGAGAGGAGGTTCTGCTTTTTGAGACTTAAATCCCAAGTCTGCTTGTGGGAAAAGCAAACAGAGAAACCTCCATCAGCTCTGTCCCAGAAGGGTTCCACAGGAATGTCCAGGGAATCCTCCGTGAACACCAGCCCTGTCCCAGAATGAGCCTCGTAGGAGTGTTCAGGAAACAAGGAAACCTCCATGAGCATCAGCCCCGTCCCAGAAGGATCCCACAGGAACCTCCAGGGAATCCTCCATGAGCACCAGCCCTGTCCCAGAAGGATCCCACAGGGATGTCCAGGGAATCCTCCATGAGCACCAGCCCTGTCCCAGAAGGATCCCACAGGAACATCCAGGGCAATCCTCCACGAGCACCAGCCCTGTTCCAGAAGGGTCCCACAGGAATATCCAGGGCAATCCTCCATGAGCACCAGCCCTGTCCAGAAGGATCCCACAGGAATATCCAGGGAATCCTCCATGAGCACCAGCCCTGTCCAGAAGGATCTCACGGGACTGTCACTGCTCAGGCCCCCATGTCCCTGCTGCTCCAACCCCTCTGGCCCCTGAGGTGTTTGCTGTGCCCCCTGCAGCTCTCCCTCCCTCGCGGTGCCAGGGCAGGCTGTGCTGGCAGTGCCATACCAGGTGGCCTGTGGCAGGGGGCTGCCCAGGGCGGTGCATGCCAGGGTGACATCCATGCTCTCCCAGACGGCGTGTGCCCGCAGCGGGATCCAGAGCAGGGGCGCCCGCGCCGCGCGCAGCTCCAGCAGCTCCTTCTGCAGGCAGGCCTTGTGCAGAGCCTGAGCAGGGAGACACTGCTCAGGGCAGGCCAGGCCAGGCCAGGGCAGGGGGATCTCACACAAACTCTCTGACACCAGGGACCTCTGGCTGTGTTTCAGTGGCAGGGGTGCAAGGCCTTTGGTTGGAGGGATTTTGGGGATGTCCTAACACCTGTTTTGGTGCAGGATCACAGCTCTAGCCCTGTTGGCATCTGGTGCCAGAGTTTGGGGTTGTCCTAACACCTGTTTTGGTGCAGGATCACAGCTTTAGCCCTGTTGGCATCTGGTGCCAGAGTTTGGGGATGTCCTAACACCTGTTTTGGTGCAGGATCACAGCTTTAGCCCTGTTGGCATCTGGTGCCAGAGTTTGGGGATGTCCTAACACCTGTTTTGGTGCAGGATCACAGCTTTAGCCCTGTTGGCATCTGGTGCCAGATTTTGGGGATGTCCTAACACCTGTTTTGGTGCAGGATCACAGCTTTAGCCCTGCTGGTGCCAGCAGAGGGGTCTGTTCTGACCTTCCTGCGCAGGCCCTTCCTGTCAGCCCTCACTCGGAGCTGCCTGCAGATCCTGATGAGCTCCTCTTCCATCTTCTCCATGTCATTCCCAAAACGAGTCCTCTTCTGCCCCCTCTGTTCCAGCTCCAGGAGCTCAGCTTCCCTTCTCAGGTTGTACTCCCTGGAACTGCATGATGGTAAAAGCCAACAGAAGTCAAGATAAAACTTTTTTTCTCTTTTTATAGGGGTGTTTTTTTGTTTGCTTAAGTCAGGAGTGGTAAGGACAAAACCACCGGCTGATGGAGTGTGGGGAGGAATGTCAGGGAATGATCCCCCACAGGAACCAGCACCCCCAGAAGAGATCAGATTTCCGTGGGGACTGTTTGGCCACTTCTAATCCTGGGGAGGAAGCTGGGAAAAGGATCAAAGGGAGGAGAGATGTGGCTGAGATTTTCTGGGAAAGAGGGAGAGTCCCATTTGTTACTATTCATTAATTAAATCTGTCAGTATTTTCCATTTATTCCTTTAAAATCTGGTTTCTCTCACAGCCCTACATGTGAGCAGGGCAATGTTCCTCATTATCACATGGCAGCATCATTTCATTTCCTGCATTTTAGTTGAGGCCTGGTGTTTTTAAAGGAAGAACCTCTGGATTGAGCCTGCTCTTTTTGCTTCCAGCAGAATAAGTTGGGAGCTGTGCCCCTGGTGCAGAGCTGCAGTGTGGCCCACAATGGTTATATTGGAGTTACAGTAATTCCTGACTTACTGAGCTCTTTCAGAGGTCAAGGCAAGGGCAGCTGCTATCGACAGGTCTGAAAGGCTGAAGGTCTCCTCTTCCTCACTTCCAGGTGCAGGTTCATGGAAAAGAATCCAGATAATGTTCCATCATTTCACAAACTCAGCATTCTACAAAGCCACGAATGTGCAGAAAGGCCTGTGTGCACCTGATGGACTCAACCTGTCCCTGACTCTGGGACTTACCTGGTTTTAAACCTTTTTTTCGTGGTTGTGGAGCTCATTTCCAAGCTGTGTTTCCTCTCCTCCTTCTGCTCCTCCTCTCTGTGGTGGAAAAAGGCTCTGGTTCCCATGGTGGGATGTCAAAGCCAAACTTTCTTACTGGAATAGATCAAAACATTCAAATCAGACACTTCAACAGAATCTTTTAAAGTCCTGGCTTTGGTGTTCAGGGGCTGTGAGTGAAGTTCATAGAAAAATATTTTCTGACATCCATGCTGTGAGAGGGGTTTGCTCCATGCTGCTTCTGTGGAAAGTGGGATCAGGGGGAGGAATGGAGTCTCTCAAGGCAGCTTTTTCTCCTGTTTCTCCTGTTTCTCATCAGGACTCCTGGAATGGTTTGGCTTGGAAGCTAAAGCCCATCTGATG
This sequence comes from Molothrus ater, assembly GCF_012460135.2. Classification (NCBI taxonomy): domain Eukaryota; kingdom Metazoa; phylum Chordata; class Aves; order Passeriformes; family Icteridae; genus Molothrus; species Molothrus ater. The sequence goes on from NC_050501.2 coordinate 6,078,689, forward strand.
GGCAGGGACAGCTCCCACCAAACCAGGCTGCTCCAGCAGTTCCAGGTGCTGAAGCCGAGCTCTCCCTCCTGCCCCAGGTACAGATGTGTGATTCCCCTTGGCCAGGCTGCACACAGAGCAGTCCCAGCTCAGCACTCCAAGAGGAAAATGCTTTATGCAGTCCTTTGCATCCTGAGGGATCACTGAGTGTTTCTGCTGAGCTCTTAGGGAAAGGATGAAAGATCATGGAGCAAACAGCATCCTCCCAAATGTCAGCCTGCAAGGAAGGGCTCAGGAGCAGCAGGATTTTCCCAAGGAAAGCTTCCCAAAGAAATCCCAGTGCACAGGTGGAGCACAGGGGCAAACATTGGCACTCCTGGCTCCCATCCTGTTCCCAGCCTCTGCTCTGGAACCCACAGCTCTCTGCTTTTAGTCTCTGACTAATGGGTGGGCATTAAAGGCAATTTTTAAAGTGGATTCCTCTTCATCTCCCTGTCCCTACAGTTAAATCCCAACCACCCAGCAGGATCCTGGCCCTGGCACGTTCACAGGCTCTAAAAGCTCAGGTTACTTTGGAAAAGCAGCTTTGCAAATGTAATTGTTGCTGAATAGAATTTGTTCAAGCATAGCTGTAAATCTTTCCCTAGCTCGTGTTCCATGACTGAAATTTTCCCTTGGCAAATTTTCCACCTGGATTTGAGCTTTGCTGCTTTCAAATCTGAACCTGATAAAAATACAGACCCTCAGCTTTTCCCAGTATAATTTTCTTGTACAGTTTTTTTACTTGTACAGGCTTCTGTTGATGTAAATAAATTTCTTATAAACAGTCCATGGAAAAGCAGGGTTGTTGTGGTAAATGCAAAATATCCCAACATGCAAATGAAAATACAGAATTATCTTGATAATGTTTGCTTTGTGGGCGCTAACTTTGGAAGAAACAACAAATGCTGACAAGTAAAAGAAGAAAATGAAGCAGGCTTTTATGAGAAAAAAAAAATTGTAATTTCATAGTTTCTGCTGTCTTCAGAAGTGATTCAGCTGCAGAATGAGTCCTGTCAGCCTGGGCATCAGAGCCTTGTTTCCATGCTCATGAATAATTACTGATACAGATTCATTTTTACAAAATAATGGGTTTTATTTTTCCCTGAACAAATTTCATTGTTTTATAATCACTATTAAAACCTACACTTTTCAATTCAAATGCAGATTATTTTCTAAACATGCTAGTAAAGCAGAGCAGCGTCTGGTGAGAAAACATGAAGCAAACCAGGATTTTCATAACACCACTGGAAAAACAATCATTAAAGCAGATACAATCACAAAGCACAATCCACTTCTGCAGTGCAAAGCTGTCACAAAAACAACTGATGCTGCCCTGGAGATCCTACAAAATCCAGCATAAACATCAATTTATTGGCAGATAAACCCAACTCACCGGTGAAGGCTGCAGGGAGAGCCCCTGTCCCCAGGCAAGGCAAGGGACAAAGGAGGTTTCCTTGTCCTGCTGGTGACACGAGGATGACTGTCCCCAGAGGAATGCTGCCCATGTTGGAGTGCCCACCCTGCAGTCAAATATAGCCCTGCCAGCCCTCCCTGGACAATGGGGATGGCCCAGCTGGGGACACTCACTGCTCCTGCAGTGCCCACCCAGCGCCCCCTGCCCGGTCCCTGCCCTGGGACCGGTGCCTGCGAATCCACAGCACTGCCCTGTGCTCTGCTCCTTTGGGACACAGCTCACAGAGCATCTGAACTGGATTCGGGATATGTTAACCCTGTCCAGGAATGGCCTTGGGGTAACCTCGCCATTGCTGCCTGACAGAGGGAAGGCATTTGCTTTGACATCTCTTTAGGGAATGCCAGCTCCAGGCAAATCCTGGCAGTGTCTGATTGCAGCAGCAGCTCCAGCAGCTCAGGTTTTGGTGGGCTGGCACTGTTTTATTTCCTTTTTCCAGCAAACAAAGGCTTGGTGCCTCAGAGCAGGGGAGCTTTGTGTATCCAGCAGCCCGTGGTGGTGTCTGAGAGTTTGGGGCAGGGGCAGATTGCAGAGATTGCTGATTTTCCATTTATTTGAGGTGCTCCTGCAGTTCCAGAATTCAGGGAAAACCCTTCCCAGCAACGTGAGGAGCAGGTGATGTTCTTGAGGTGTGGGAATGAATTCCACCATCAAATCTGGCACAGCACCAGTAGGAGCCATTTCTAGGAACCTTGTTTGCTTCACCATCCAAACAAAGGTGAAACCCAGCAGGACCAGCACCACACTTCAGCTGTGAAGTCCCTTTGGTGGCTGAGTTTGTGACATTCCTAGGAGAGAATAAACAGGAGGGATGGGCTGGCGTGTCTGAAGCACTTTGGGGTGAGCTGAGCTGTCAAAGGGAAGGAGCACTCCCCTTTCGTTGGTTTTGAATCCATGGCCACTCCAGTGTTTCCCTGAATTTTGCATTATGAGAAGTAATGTGTAATTACAATCTATTCTGCTTAAAATCAACAATTTCTTTCATTTTGTCACATCAACCCTCTGTTACAAAATTTGTTTAATTTAGAGGGGCGGGCACTGATCTTTGGTCACTGTGAGCAGGGACAGGACTGAGGGAATGCCTGGAGCTGGCTCAGGGGGGTTTAGGCTGGGTTTAGGGCAAGGTTCTGCCCCCAGAGGTGCTGGCACTGCCCAGGCTGCCCAGGGAATGGGCACAGCCCGAGGCTGCCAGAGCTCCAGGAGTGCTTGGACAATGCTCTAAGCACAAGTGGGGTTGTTGGGGTGTCTGTGCAGGGCCAGGAGTTGAATTTAATCATCCCTATGGTCCCTTCCAGCTCAGGAAATTCTGAGATTCTGAGAGCTCTCCTTCATTCTGTCTCCAGAACCTGGAGCTTTCCTTTTGTCCCTTGTGTAAGATTTTCCTCCTAGAACTTGTTAAAAACTCACCAGTGATTTTTCATGGTGTTCCAACACCCTCCAGTGCCAAAAGAAAGGAACAAAAGGGAGGGGGAACGGGATCCTTGGCTTGCAGAGTGCTCAGGCCTGGGCAGGGATCCCTCGGGGCTGCTGGGGAGGGGGTGAGCAGCGCCAGCTCCCAGATTTAGCGCGGAAGACAAAGAGCAGAGCTCTGCTCTAGGGTTACAGCTGCCACCTGCTGCTCTGCTGGCCTTGTGACAGCGGGGCTGCGGCGCTCACCTGTCACCGCTGGGACATGGGCAGGGACACGCACTCCCTGAGGCAAGGGGAGCTTTTATTGCCCAGTGTGGGATCTTCAGCTGCTCACAGTGACCCCGAGAAAAGTTCCAAAATCTCTTTTCCCAGCCTGGCGCTTGAAGAAGGAGTCTGGGCTCTTCATTTCTCGGTCTCAAGGTTGTTTATTGTTTCTTATCTATAAAATTCTTTCTCCAGCCCTGCCGAGGTCCATCCAGCAGGGCAGTTCCAGGCACTCTGCCTGCCCCAGGTCAGGGTTATGTCTTTATTCTAAAAACTACATCTACAATGTTTACAATTCCTTCCAATACCCATCACCCATGTTAGACACTGAGCTTCTACTCTGAACCAATCTGTCAGTGCCACCATCCCAGCAGGAGATGGAGGCCAAGAAGAAGAAGAAGGAGGAAGGCTGGACCTGCCCAGTTCCCTCCATCTTGCCCCCTGAACCCCCATACCAAAAACCCCAAAATCTACTTTTCCACCCCATGATAACTTCACTATCATTCTACTTAATTTGTCATGGCTTGCAGATCTTCATCTAAGGCTGGTAATTTGCTCCACAGGTCATAATCAAAACCACAGGGGAATTCTGGGCTCTGTGCCAGGGTCTCTGAGCCCCCTGGCAGGGCTCTTGGCCATGCTGGGCAGCCAGAGGGATGTGCTGGGTTCCCACAGCCCAGAGCTCAGAGCTGGATTCAGAGAATGGCTGAAGAGGAGAGCACTGCTGGGCACACGTGGCTTGCATGGGGAGACCTTTGGAGCAATGTTGAAATCCTGCTGTTTGTCTGGAAATGTTCCTACCCAGGAGGAGATGGAGAAAAGGAGGTTCTGGAGCAGCTGTTTGACACAAATGGATCTGTTTGGTTCTGAGCAGGGTGACCGTGTTCACAGGGTCTGAGGATGAGGGAAGAGAGGAGGATCTGACTCCATGTTTCACAAGGCTGATTTATTATTTTATGGTATATATTATATTGAAACTATACTAAAAGAATAGAAGAAAGGATTTCATCAGAAGGCTGGCTAAGAATAGAAAAGGAAAGAATGATAACAAAGGCTTGTGGCTGACTGAGACAGTCAGGACAGCTGGGCTGTGATTGGCCATGAATTAGAAACAACCACATGAGCCCAATCCCAGATGCACCTGTTGCATTCCACAGCAGCAGATAACCATTGGGTACATTTTGTTCCTGAGGCCTCTCAGCTTCTCAGGAGGAAGAATCGCCAGGAAAGGATTTTTCAGAAGATGGCAGTGAGGTCAGCAGGGATGACGTGTTCCTTGCTCCAATACAATTCAACAGCATCAACATTTCTTTCCAAGCTTTTCCAAAGAGAAGCAGCATGAGAAGGGATGATCTGTGTGTTAAATTTAGGAGGTGACTCATGAGACAAGAATCAATTTCCCTCAGCTCAGAACATCCAGGCCTCAAAAATCAATATTGACTAAGCCATGACGAAAGCAGGAAGTTGAGGATATTGCAGCAGGACAGGGCTCTCCTGCCTGTGATCTCTGGGCAGTGGAGCTGCTGGGAGGATGGGCTGGGGCTGCAATCATTCCTGCCTTTCGTTCAGGCAGGGGTAATGCAGCCCTGAAGGTGTTTAAGGGCCTGAAGGGGAGGTGGATGTCTCAGCTTGGGGACACTTTGCTTCTTTAGGCACCTCTGTGCATTCTAAAAATCCATTCCCAGGCTCTCCACCTGTCCTCCAGCAGGATGAGACATTTATTACAGTCTGGGCATGATCAGACCCCGTGGCAGGGCTTCTGCAGAGGGATTTGGAAAGGCTTTTAAAATAGAAAAGAACCTCATTTTAGCAGCAGATTCCAATGCTCTCCCAAGGGCCCCATCCCTTGCACACGACTCTGCCCATACTCATCCTCTGCTGGGGGTTGTGTTTCACAACACAACCCAAAATGTTGATTGTTCCCTGGGCAGCATCTCTGGGAATGGTGTTGACACAAGATATGCAGCTCACAGGCAACTCTGAACAAGGTAATTGGCATCACTGCCTTTAAATGCCTCTCCAGGGGGGTTTAGTGGAAAAAAATGTTACCCCTGGTGTCTCCCAGTCCTTGGGAACAGCTCCAGGAGCTGCAGCATTTCTCTGTGTTGTTTTTTGGGGCACAGAGTACAGGAACCAGATCAAAGCACATTCCACAAAGCCTTTGGTGGTGAGTGGAATGGAGGGAGCTCCCTGGGAATGTCCTGCTGGTCACTGCCCAAGCCATGCACCTATTTCAGTCTGTGATACCCTCACATTTCTTCAGCACACTTGGAATTTTGCCCTTTTGGCCTCACAGGGCTGTGGTCCTTCAGCAGTTGTTGGGGCTGGAGCTCAGGGCTGGACCTTGGCCTGTAAAGTTTCTAAGACTATTCCTTTAATCCTGGGTTGAATCATCAAAAATCTTCACTTCATGAGCCTATGGCTTATTTGCAAAATCACCCCAAAGAAAGTGGAATTTCACCTTTAGCCTCAGCTTTCCTGGGCTGAGAAAAGCCCCAAGTGCATTTGGAGTGGGAGCAGCTGAATTTTACCCCAGGTCAGATTGGTCTCTTTGAGTAAATACTTCCCCATACCAGTCAAACCTTGCTTATTTCTGTAAATGCTTTCACTTCCCTAAAACCAATGTCCTCAGACACGTTTTTTCCACCACAGCAGTGGAAATGAACAGGCTGAACTGTGCTTTCCTCTGAATGAAAAATAATCACCTCCTCTGGCCCCGGAATTAGAATTTACCTTCCTTTTGGTGGGGGTCCAAGTGCTCCAAGGATTTTGACTCCCAAAAAATGGTCATGGCAGCTCTGGAGGATGTGCCAGGAACGGGGAGCAGGGAGAGCTCCAGACCTCCCCGGGCTCCTCCATGGATCACTGGTGCATGGATTGGGATTGGGATAAACTGGGACTGAGGGCTGAACTGGGAGTGCTGCAATCCTCACATCCCTGCCTGCCTGGAGTGTGATTCCAGCTGCCCCATCCCTGGGGACCTCAGGGGAGGAAGAGAATGTGTGAATGTGCAGAGGAAGAAAGGAGCAGCAGCCGAGAAAGCTCAGAACTAGGGCAAGGCTGCATTAATCTGTGCTGAGATGAAAAAGGCTTTATCTTTGTACAGGTATTAAAAAAGGCTTTATCTTTGTACAAGTATTAAAAAGCACAGGGGACAGGGACAAATATCACAGAACTGCTGCATCAGGAGCTGTTACTCAGTTTCAATGACTCCTTTGAAGGCAAAGTCCATTCCAGGAAGGTGGAATATTCTTTTCCAAGTCATTTATCCAAGGATAGAACACCAGTAACTATTTACTTCTTTTACTGTAGCGTGGTACATGAAATACTTCTAGGTTTGCATACCTGAATTTCTTCAAAGGGAGTTACATCTATCTTAGGTGTTGGTAAAGAGTACATAGAGTTTGTGAATTTTGCTAAATTTTCAGTAAACTGAAGCTGGGATGGAAAATTGAATCTTCACTGATCTTTTAAAGTAATCCAATTCATAATCAATTTGAGAATATGCTAGAAATAAAGACCTGTTGTTTAAGTGCAAAGGTACAGCATGGCAGTGTAACAAGGAGCAGTTCTATCAGTAAGGGCACCAAATGGAGCAGTGTGACAATGGAACAGTGTGACAATGACAATGGAGCAGTGTGACAATGGAGCAGTGTGACAATGGAACAGTGTGACAATGGAGCAGTGTGACAATGGAACAGTGTGACAATGACAATGGAGCAGTGTGACAATGGAACAGTGTGACAATGGAGCAGTGTGACAATGGAACAGTGTGACAATGACAATGGAGCAGTGTGACAATGGAACAGTGTGACAATGACAATGGAGCAGTGTGACAATGGAGCAGTGTGACAATGGAACAGTGTGACAATGGAGCAGTGTGACAATGGAACAGTGTGACAATGACAATGGAGCAGTGTGACAATGGAACAGTGTGACAATGGAGCAGTGTGACAATGGAACAGTGTGACAATGACAATGGAGCAGTGTGACAATGGAGCAGTGTGACAATGACAATGGAGCAGTGTGACAATGGAACAGTGTGACAGCCCTGAGCTCTGTTCGTACAGCCAGGATCAGCTGTGGGTTTGCATTGCTTCTGGTCCATACAAGAAAACACCATCTGGATTTAAATACCATTAAGTCATCCTAATAAAGTTCCGTGCTCTCCTCGTCCCACTGCACTTTCAGGTCCAAATCCTTGAAGAGCATGGTGAGAGGAGTGGCGCTGGCGCTGTCGCGGCCCGGGCTGCTGGCTGGGGACTCGCCGAGCTCTGTGCAGCCCGGCCCCTTCGCTGCTGGCAGCATTTGCGTGGCTGCGGTCGCCGGGAGCTGCGCTGGGGCCGCAGGGCGTGGGAAGGGCTCCGGCAGCTCCCAGCGCTCCCCGTGGCCCCCAGTCCGGAGCGAGAGCAGCAGAGGTGCCAGCAGCCCCTGCTGGGCAGCGTAGCCTGGGGCGGCTTTCCCCGCGGGCAGCGGCAGGGGCAGCGCTGCCTGCTGTCTGTAGCATCCTCCCTGCTCCAGCAAGGCCAGGGACAGCTGGGACAGCTCGGGATCCTCCAGCTCCTCGCTCTGCAGCAGCAGCGGGGCCTGCCCAGGGCTCCCCTGGATCACCACCGACTCCAGTCTGTCCCTGCTCTTCCACAGGGCCACCTTTGGCTGCTGCTCTTTGTAATCCCAGTGGCTGCAGCTCTTTCCCAGCACGTGGCTTCGGAGCTCTGCATCCTCAGAACGATCTGGAGAAGATTCCTTCAGCCTTTGCTCGGGCTGGGAGCTCCTGTCCGTGCCCTCCACGCACAGCCCGTAGGTCAGGGCCAGGCTGGAGCCGCCTGGGGCAGCAGCAATGCCCTGCTCAGCTTTCTGAGGAGTGTAGGCAGTGATGGGGGCTGGCATCTCCACCTGGCAGGGCTGAGGGGGCAGCTGCAGTGCTGGAACATCCACCTGCTGCTGGTAGGGACAGGAGGGCCGTGCTGGCTCCAGGGACCAGTCCAAGTGTTGGCTCATCTGGGCCAGCTGCACTTCAGGGATGAAAGGGGAAGGTTTGGAGAAGCTGAGGGGCTTTATGATGTGCTCCACCGTCAGTGTGAGAGGCTGGAACGATGGAATCCCTCTGAAGTCCTGGTGGAGTAGATAAAAGAGCGCGAGTTATTCCCAAGAAGCTGTGACCTCGAGGGTTTGCTGTAGTTACTGTAGCGTTGTCTTTGGAGAAGTGTCAGTAAAAGCCAGTAACAGCCACCAGGGATCTGCTCTGCTGACTAAAGAGCTCTGCTTTTTTTTCTTTTTTCTGCTGGAAAATGACCATTCACAGGAACACAGACATTTCTCAGTGTGTATTATCTGAGCAGCCTTGAAATATGAGGAAGAAAATCTCCTGCTTTCACTTTTGCAAGATTTGTCCTAAGCCCTGCAGCATGAAAGTAGCATGAAAATCCTTGAGCTCATCAGCATGAAACCCAATTCTTGCTGTGGGAGATGAGGGATAGGTGAGAATCCCAGGGTTTCAAGGGGAGCTGGGGATTTGGGATGCCTCAGGTTTAGCTGCCTTACCTGAGGGGCTCAGTTTGGGGCAGGTTCTGAGCACTTTAAAATACCAGTAACCTGCAGTGATTGCCTCGACCAAGCTCCTTAACCCTTTAAATGAAGGAGGGTGGGTTTAGATTGGATACTGGGGAGAAATGTTTCACTCAGAGAGTGCTGAGGCCCTGGCACAGAGCAGCTCTGGCTGCTCCTGCATCCCCAGCAGCGTCCAAGGCCAGGCTGGACACTGGGGCTGGGAACACCTGGGACAGTGGCATGGACTAAATGACCTTGCCAGCCCCAGGCAGGGCTGATTCTGTGATTTGCAAGCTGAGCTTGATCCCTGAGCATTTGCAGCAGTGGCTGAGGGCACTCACCAGGGCCCTGGGCTGGGCACTGCGCTGTTTGATGTATTTGTAGCTCACGTAAGCAGTGGCAGCAAAAACCAGCCCAGCACAGAAGGCCAAGGCCACCAGACAGTAGAGAATCCACGTCTTGTCTGGGGAAAGAACAAGTGGAAAAAGAGCTGGATTAGAAAAATGTCACAATTAGCTAGGTGATGTCACAGGTTTAGTCTCACAGGAATTAATTTTTAAATTATTAAAATGTTCTGTGCTGAAAAGCAATGCATTTTGTGTATGCAATATCCCAGCTGGACTTTCCAGCTTTCAGCAGAGTTAACAGCCTCACCTGCCAGTGTTTTGACCCAAAACACCTGAGGTTTGCTCCTTCTCTGGAGCAGGCAGATATAAACTGTCCCGTTGTATTCAGTGTCTGGGTCCAAGTTGGAAACTTCAAATTCTTTGTTGTGCTCATTCTTTGTCCACTGTTGAAAAGAAAGGTAAAATCTGTATTTGGGCAAGATGAAATTTTCTTCAATTCAGATTGCAAAATTCAGCATAAAATATTATTTACTAATGAGGTCTTACAGGGCTCTAATTATTCTGTGTGTATGGAACTCTGATTTTTTTCTGAATCATATTTATATGATTTTGCTTTCCATTATTCCTGTATTTAATTCTGCATTTCAGTTTCTTAAGACTTGAACTTCTTAAGTAATTTTTAGCCACCAATGGTTTTATTTTTTGCTACTTATACAGTACTCTTAGAAAGTCCTTTGGGTTTAAGAAGAAAGCTTAAAGTTCCTGTTGTCCTGAGAGTCAAAGGCTCCAAGACTTTCCCTTGTACATCAGAAATCTCCCCCATCCTGTGGAAACTGAGATCCTTCCCCAGCTGATCTGAAATGGGATTTACAGCATCCCAGAGCCCGAGGCTGTGCTTTACCTGCTGCTGTGTCCTCTGGTTGAATATTGTCAGGTGATAATCCACAGCCCCAAATTTGCTGTAGATGTCCTCCACAGTGAGCGGCTGCTGGTCCTCCCCCCGCAGGGGCGTCAGGGGCGGCCGCACCAGGAACCTGATGGAGCGGGCGTGGGGGACGTGTTCCACCTGGGGGGCGCCTATGATGGCTGGAAAGGCACAACAGGCTCTGTCAGCCGTGCTGGCATCAGCTGATGTCAAACACAGCCCAGGCTCGCTGAAATGGCCTTTCTGTTTGTCCAAAAGGTGTCTGAGCTGTGTGAGCACGGCAGGAGTCAGGACACTGCAGACAGAGGTGGTTTGGGGTTCTTGTCCCCAGGAATTCTCATCCCAAGCTTTTCCAGCTCCATGTTCCCTGTCCCTGTGCAGGGTGTCCTCCTTTGTGTGTATGTGAAATCCCACCACAGGCACTCAGGTAGCAGCTGCCCAAATCCCAGTTCCCGTCCTACACCGGATTTACAGGGATTTGTGCCTGCACTGGTCTCTGGTGTAGGCACACACTACACCCAGCACTGCAAAGAGCTTTAAGTTCTCACCGCTTTTTTGGTGCAAAGATCTGAAGGCTCTACACAAGCATTGGCTGCTGATGCCACCTTGAATTATTCTTGGTGATTTTTCAGTGGGAAGTTTTAGCCACAGAGCCAATGAGGCCCCCCCTGCGTTGTGTCTGCAGTAGGGCTCACTTTGGGCTTGGGACACCAAGTACCCCCTGGAATGGATGCTTATCCCAGTGTTCCCATTTCACAGCTGCAGGAACTCCCTGTCCCCAGGTTGCCCATGATGTCCCTCACTCATTTCTCTGTTCTCTCACCAGCAGCTCTCCCTCCCATCACACCAGGCCTTTCCTTTCTCTGACCCCCAGCTCCCAGCTGGGACCCTGCCCATTTCTCATTCACCTCCTTGCCCAAAACACCAAACCTCCAAAGTTTCACTCTGCCCCAGCAGCACAGTGCCTTGCAAGTCTGCACGGTGGGGAAATGCTGCCCTGCAGGGGCAGGAGCTTTGGGAGCTGGGACTCACTCTCCTTGCGGGGCTCGAAGCGCTCGGAGCGCACCCAGCTGGAGGAGCAGCCCCGCGCCCGCACCCGCCCGTAGAAATGCTCTGTGAAGTTCTCTGTCTCCCTGCTGAGGTTGCAGAAGAGCTGGGTGATGCTCTGGCACTCCTGCTTGGTGAGCCAGGATTTCTCTCCATACCTGAGAACAAAACAAGGATTTGGAGTGGTTTGGTTGGACAGCAGTGGAGGAAAATGGAATAGAGAGAAGGAAGTTGCTGAAGGCATGACTAGCTCGGTAATGGAGCAAAGCAACCCAAGATGGAAAATATTTGCTTAAATGAGCATCATCCCCCACTTTGAATAATCCTGAAATATTCATAGGATTATATGAACCATTATATGAACCATAATACAGCAAAAACCATAAACAGCAAAATCACCTTTTCTCTCTTGGCCCTTCTCTCTCTGAGACCCCTAAGAACAGCCCAAAAGAAGCAAACTTCACATACTGTTTGTACTGGACATCAAACACAGTGCCAGGGGGAATATCTGCCTCTGTTTCCCATGTCAGGATGTTCTCAAAGTTTGTGGAAGAAAATGCTGCACGTTTCAGACATGATGATCTCTCTGTAGTCCCAATACCTGGAGGAGCAGAGAAACTGGTATTAAAAAACCTCTTCTGACATCTCAGCCCTCAGATGAAAATGGATCTTGTGGTATTTTGCTAAAGCTGGGCTGAAAAGAAGGAGCTTGAGCAGAACAAGGCTTCAAACTGTGTTCACATCACACTCTTGCAGACAACTGACTCATCCCAAAGAAATCAGGAATTTATACAGAAAAGCCTCAAAAACACAAATCAGAAAGAGAATCCTGGAATTTCTAGCTAGGTTTCTTTAAGAGCCTTTACATGGGTGGTAAAATAAGACCACTAATCTGTTTTCAAGCCCAGAATCAGGTCTGTGAATGTCTCTGCTTTCTGCCCCTGCTCAAGGAAGTGACATGCAGAGCTCAGTGTCACCTCCTGAAGATGTGGCTCTGTTCTCCTCTCGTGCTCCATGTTTTATTGGATGGAAAGTGCCTGTACAGTGTGACACCCAGTGTCTGGACTCTGGCCTGGGTGTGCCAGGGTGACAGCAAACAACTCAGCCCAGCTCCCTGCTTTCTGAGCCCTGCTGCTCTTCCCTTGGGGTCAGGAATGTCACCTGTCCCTGCAAACACGTCCCTGCACAGCAGGACCCCACCTTGGCCCCCCTGCAGCAAACTGGCTCTGGGCTGCTGCAGAAAAGTCCTCGAGGATTTTGTGTCTCTCTTACCAAGAGAAAACACAGTGCAAATCTTTCCCAAGGCTGATCCACAAGAGTTTCTAACTTCAGGATTTATAAACTCTGAATTCAGATTATGGGCAGACCCTCAAAGGTAAAGCATTTATACATTATTCAGCTCTGGGCTTGTGGCACTGATGAACACCTGGGGCATGTCAGGGCTTCAGCCTGCAGTGAACAATGAGAAAAATGGTGAAAAAGTGAGCAATTGAAAATAGCACAGATGGGCAAACTGAGCATTGGGATGGAGCTGCCTTGGACAAGATCACATTGAGCAGAGATTATAAATCCCAGCTGGATCCTCGCTCCAGGCTTTCCCCCATGGAGCAGAACTGAGTGTGAGCAGTTCAGTCTGCTGGCTGCATGGAGGAGGGTTAGGCAGAGGGGCACAGATCCCCTCTCAGCCCTGTATGTGGCATTTGGGCAGGAAGGTGGTGCAGAAATGGGCTGCTGGCTGCCCCAGATGTTGTCCTGACTTCATCTGCAGCTCCACATTTGCCTCTGCCCACCCAGGCTCAGCAGGAGCAGCAGTGTGGCTATGGAGGAGTGGGATCCCCTCTCTGAGCACCCTGAAAACTGAGTCACAAGTACCCTGATCTTATCAGGAGTAGGAAATCTGTCTTCCCATATTTATCCATGCTGGAACACTTATGCAAAGCAGCATAACACAAGCACAGTCAAGTGTGGGCAGGGGAAAACCAGGATATTTTACAATGTGAAATACAGTCCTTGGGCTGAGGAGTTCCACAGGGTGAGATGGCAGACACAGCAGATGAATGGCACGGCTGAATGCTGAAAAGCTGGGGTCTGGAAAGAGCAGGTTTATCCTTCATTCACCCAGCAGTGAGCTTGCCACATCTGGAGTAGGATTCAATGGCTTTAGAGGGTAGATCTACATTAGATATCAGGGAGAAATTGTTTGGGGAGGTCCTGGCACGGGGTGCCCAGAGCAGCTGGGGCTGCCCCATCTCTGGCAGTGCCCAAGGCCAGGCTGGACAGGCTTGGAGCAGCCTGGGACAGGGGAAGGGGTCCCTGCCATGGCAGGGGTGGGATGAGATGAGCTTTAAGTCCCTTCCAACCCAACCACTCTACGATGACTCCCTCACTTTAAGAGTCCATTATTTGTTTGTACCTCCTTTAAAATCAGGACTGTTGGTGTATTCATTTGTGCCTTTGCTGAAGACATGAGGAGACTGATCCAAAGCCCCCTGACACCAGGGAATGTCCTTCACTGCTGCAGGATTTGGGTCCTAGCACAGTGACAAACCCTTTGAAGTGACTGAATCTTCCCCTCTCCCTACTAATCCCTTAAGTGCCGAGCATACCAGCCACACATGGGAGTTACTACAAGGAGAGAGAAGAGAACTCAGAAGAAAACTCAGACAGCAGCTCATTCTCCAGGTGATAATTCAGGAAACAGGAGTGAAGTGCAGAGTCCAGTATCAAACAGAATCCCACAACCAGCGACAGCAGAGGAGAGCTCAGGACTTACCCAGCACTGAAACTCCAGCCAGGACGAGCAGAAATCCCTTCATGAATGACTCTGCAGGCTGGGCTGTGAGAGCAGGCAGCTGCTCCTGTGTGCAGGTGAATCACCTTTTGGCTGAATTCTCTCTTGCCAGGCCAGGTTGGATTTGTTGCTCAGTAACAGAGCAAAGCAGAGCTCCTGTCCTGCCTTCCCTGGCTCTGGGCTGCCCGGAGCCCTGCGCATGTGTGACACTGCAGAGTGACAGCAGGAGCACTTCTCTCCTCCAGTGCACACCTGACTGTACAAAGGTGCACGAGCCAGAGGCTGAGAAAATCCCCAGCTCCTGAAAAAGAGCCAAATACCTTTTTGCTGAGAGCTTCCTGCCTGAAAGCCCTCTCTGAGGTTCCTGGGGTTTGAGGTTTGCTTTTCTGGTCGAGTAACTTGAGCTTGTTACAACTCTAGACATTAAAACTCAGAGCTGTGCACCTGGTTGGTTCAATACCTGCTGCAAGCAGTGCACCTGTTTCCTCCAAAAGTACTCCTGAATACTTTCTTACAATGAAAGTCAACCAGAGCACTGGGGTTTTTCACCTGATGTGGGCAAGAGGTAGAAGAGTGGTGGCCTTTCCACAGGAGGAGCAGCTGCTGTCCCACAGCTTTTGGCAGGGACTATTGTACACCTACAATGTTTATTTTTGTGGCTGTTGTACAGTGTAAAGTCCTGTTACTGAATCCACGTGATAAGACCCGGGAGTTTGTATGGACAGGAAGAAAGGGATACAGTCCCTTTTCCACAACGTGTGCAGCTTTTAGGGCGTTGTTATGTTTTCAAAATACAAACCCTGCGTGCTTCTGAACGCTGATTTCACTGCTCCATCCTTGTGGCCAAACATGTGATGGAATTCACAAACCCCTTCTGCTTCCCTCCTCATCTGTGGATTTCCTGATGCTGTTTCTGTTCCCTGCCCTGCCTGGGTGTGGGAGGGCTCTGTGCCTGCAGCCCTGCCATGGGGCATCGCTGGCATTTTGTCTTTCTCAGCTCACCTGGACAAAGGCAGAGGCCTCAGGTTTGTTAGAGCAGACACACCTATCCACCAGTGTCTAATTAAGCACAACTGTTTGTTAGGGTGTTTCCTGAACAGCCTGATAAAAGTATTTCTGTTTTCCCTTCCCTCACATCACTGCCTCACACTCCTGCTGGGTGATGGGGCAGAGCTGAGGGACCTTGGTGTGCACCTGAGCCTTCAGTTCTGACAATAGAACTTCAAACTTTACTTCTGCCCTTATTTCTAGCAAGGTGTCTCCTTTTGAACAGCCCAGGACACACCTCTCTGAATCTTTGGGGACCTGAAGATGTCCAAAACTCGACTTTCAAGCTTAAAATTAGGGTTTTATCTTCCAAATTCTCTCAAACTTTTGATTTCCTCCCGGTGTGTGGGGACTGCAGCAAACCTGGTGAGTGCTGGGCATGAACCCTCCATGTGTGGATGTGGCCCTGGGGACAGGGTGGGTTCCCAGTTGGACTCGATGATCCCCAAGGTGTTTTCCTAAGGAAATGATTTCCTGATGCTGTGATAACAGCTGGAGCAGCTGCTCTGGCCAGGACTGACCCTTGTGCAGAGGAAAGCAGCTCTCAAGCCCTGCTGAAAGGAAATGAGGAGTTGGATGCTGCCATCACCTGGCCTGCAGCCTGTCCCTCTGCCCCCTGGACAGGGCAAGAACTGATCCCAGGCTGAGTTTGCAGAGCTGGGACATGTCAAAAGCATTCTGTAGACATTACTCAACTGCAGAGCTTCCTGTAAATCAAAGCCTGGGGGGTTTTCCTGGATTGCACAAGAAATTGGGTGGTGATTATGTGTGCATCATCTGTGTCTTTCCAAATGAACTGGAGGGATAACAATGCAGGATGAACCCAAGGACACTGCAGAGGGCAGAGGAATAGTCCAGCTGGTGAATCCTTCCCCCACCTCTCCTTTGGACTTCATTCAGGACCTCAATGAGAACATCTTGCTGCAAAGCAGTTCCCACTCCCTCCTACCACCCCTCACTTCTTTTTTTCTGCTTCTCAAAAGATTTCAGCTTTCATACCCTCCATCAACAGCCTCCCCTCATCTGAGCCCTCTCCCTGAGTGCAGAGAATGGCTGGGGAGTGTTTTCCTCTTTCTTTTACTGCTTTGCTTTCCTGTGAGCCCTTTACACAAAGGCTCCTTTTGATACTGGAGTATAAAATGCTTTCACAAGGACATGAGGTGATGGGACAAAGGTGATGGCTGTAAACTGCCAGAGGGGAGATCTAGATTAGATACTGGACTGAAATCCTTCCCTTTGAGGGTGGGCAGGCCCTGGCACGGGGTGCCCAGAGCAGCTGGGGCTGCCCCTGGAGCCCTGGCAGTGCCAGGGACAGGCTTGGAGCCACCTGGGACAGTGGGAGGTGTCCCTGCCATGGCAGGGGTGCAGTGGGATGAACTTCAGGATCCCTTCCCACCAAACCATTCTGTGATTCTTTGTTCAGTAGTGACCAAAGTGACCTGGCTGGGAAGTCTCAGAATCCCACCCCAGCACAGGATGGGGTCCTGTTTTAGAGGTAATTTTTTTTCAGGATGAGCTGCAGTCCCCCTTTGTAGCTCTGGAAAACAAAACCACGTACGCATGGAGATTTATATCAAAATATCATTGCTCTCAGACATTCTGCACAGCAGAAGGAATTTCAGCTTCAATAAATATAAAATAAAAATAAATAAACAAGCATGCTGCACACTTTGGCTTTGGTTCCCTCTGTTGGAACACAGAAGGTGATTTCTGCAGGATGAGGTGGAGAACTCTTCATGCCACAAAAACCACATCTTGCTGAATGTCTCTGTAAGGAACTTCCACTCAAGCTCTGGACTTAAAGGAAGCAAAAGTGACACAAAGCAGTTCAAGATCTGCTCCAAATCCACGTGCAGGCACAACACTGCATTTTCTGGCCCTTGTTGTGAGGTGAGCCCCAGGCAGTGCCTGTTGGCTGGGTGGCCCCTCAGAGATGTCCCTGCCTCCCTCAGCCCTGGCTGAGCACCTTTTCAGAGGGACAGTGGCAGTACAGAGGTGACTTAGCAATAAAATGCACCTTTGTGTCCCTAAAGCCATTGCCTTGATAGGCCAGATATCAGTTTTTGTCTTTGTTCAAGGATCCTTGCTCGGATATCTGGAGCTCTCCAGGACTTCCAGGCACTCCCCAGACCTGCTGGGCTCTTCAGATCCTTCCCAAGTAATGTGAGTGCTCGTAGCCTGGGAATTGCAGCTTTGGATCACCTTTTCCCTTTGTAACTGAAGTCCCCAAAGCATCACTGAGCACTGTGGACTCGGGAGGGGTCCCTTCTGTGAAGCTGTCACTGCCACAGTCACTGGCAATGCCTTCATCCTCCGCCAGCTGCAGTGTCCACAGGGGGATGAGCAGCTGCCTGCTGGGATCCTCCTGGAGCTGCAGATCGAGGATGCATTTCTGGTAACCCCTGCAGGAATGAGGAGCCTTCCTGGGGTTCAGCTCGTGGGCTTCAGCACCAATCCCCCCCAGCAGGGGGTGAAGGGGGCTCATTCCCAGCCTCTCTTCCCTGTGTCCATCGTCCTGGCCCTGCTCTGGGGCACCTGGGAATGTCACCTCAGTGAGGGAGATCCTTTCCAAGGAGGAGCAGAGATACAGGGAGGGCTCCTCGTTAGCCTGGGACCCCGAGGTGTCCCCCTCACCCTTCCTCTCTGCAAAGAGGGTGAAACCCAGGGCTCTGAGGTCAAGCACAGATGCCACAGAGGGATCTCCAGATCCTGAATCCAGGCTGCTTCCCCCCAGAGCTGCTGGGCATGGCTGAGAGCTGAGACCTCTCTTTGGATACCGAGGCATTTCACGGTATGGGATCAAAGTGCTGCTGTCTTCCTCCTCCTCATCCTCTGACCACGATGATGACAGTGATGATGATGATGGGAAAGAAGCCATCCATAGCAGCTGGTGTCCTCCTAAAGCTCTGTTTGTCCTCCTTTGAGGCACTGGCTTCTCTGAGCAGCTCAGATTGTCACTGCAGAATTCTTTTTCACCGAGCTCCACGTGGAAGGTTGGTCCAGCAGCTTTAAATTGAGAGAAATCCTACCAGGGAGAAGGAATCAAACAGTGAGCCTGTGATGCTTCCAAAAGAAAAATCTGGATGTCAGAAAGGTTATTTCAAAAATGGGAATTACAAATGCAAAACTGAGAAGTGCAGAACCCTCCACTCCTCCCCAGTTACCCTCTGAAAACCAGCAAGACTCTGGCTCAGGAGGGGACCTCAGAATTCGGGCCATACCAAAACCTGAGGCATCTTCCTTTGCTTGGCCTCCTGTTTCACCAGGCAGCAGATGAAGGGACTGGCCACAAAGATGGGGAGGACAAACAGAGGGATCACAACCAGAAGTGGGAACTTCCACTGTGCTGATGAAAAAGACAGAAATAATCTCTTGTGAGTGGCAATTTTATAGGAATTATGGGCTCTACACTGACATACAATACTCAGAGTTTACAGAAAACATTTCAGGCTTTTTAAAATGAAACTGTTTCTACAGAAAGCAGGAACCACTCACCAGAAAATCCAACCAGTCCCTTTAACAGGAAGTTGTTTTTTTTTTGTGGTGAAAACCTGATTTTAGTGGAAATCTTTGCCTTGCCCTCATCCCACTGAATGTCTCCCACATCCTTTCCTGAGAAGGGCCATACCTTTGTGGTTTAACAGCACACACACAGGCTGGGAGAATTCACTGTGCTTCAAGTCGATGCTTTCATAGAGAGCCCTGGCACTGAAGCAGTAATTGCCTCTGAGGGCAGTGGTGTTGATGGTCACTGTGTCCTTCCTGAAGTAACCCTCATATTTCTTCTGCTGAGAGACAAAGCAGAGGGTTGAGAGGTGATTCTTTCACTTTTGGGGTGATGTTTCTGTATCACCTCAGCCCATGGATCCCTTGTGTGACCCCATGTCTGACATCTCCCCCAGGGCCGATGGATCCAGGTGGGGATTGCAGCAGTGCTGGGCTCTGCTCTGCCAGGGAATGCTGCCAGTGGCACCTGCATTGGTTGTTTTAAACCTCAGGCCTTCAGACTGACTGTAGTGTAGCCTCCCCTTCCTGATAAAAACAGGGAACTACCAAAAAAAGAAGGATGCATACACACACTTCTACTTTTTGTCTCTGGCTTTGGTTAGCTCGGGTTTGGCTGGTTCATTTCCTCCAGGCCCTGGATCCAGTCCCTCTCTCTCTGCCCAGAACTTTGAAGCTTTTTCAGTTCCTCAGTTTCATCTAAAAAGAGCCACTTGTACTGACCTTGTCTTCAGATCCTGCTTCCCAGAGGTTCAAGTCATATTTCCAGGTGAGGTTCTCCACACAGGTGGGCAGAGGGAAGGAGGCACTGACAAGGATGGAATTGTCCCTGACCTTCAGGGTCAGCACAGGGGGAGCCAGTTCCACTGCAATGGAGGGAGCAGCAGTGAGAGTGGGGCTGGCTTGGCTCTTACCTTCCTGCAGTGATGGCTGGGCCTCACTTCCAGCTGTTATCTTGTGATAAGAGGGAAGCAAAGGACACCTCTTTATCTAAAATACCCCAGAGAGCCACTGGGACAGTGTTCACAGCCACAGAGGACACCTCTTTAACTAAAACACCCTTGGAGCCACTTTGCTCAGCTGATGAACAAATTCTGACACTTGCTACAAAATTCATCCTCAATGATCCCAGCCCCTTACTGCTCCTGCCCACTCAAGTCTCTGCCAGCCCTAAGGCTCCTGGCTGGCTGTGGGGTGTGGTCTGTGTGTCTGTGGGAATTCCTTCCATCCAGGCTGTCACCTGGCAGGCACTCACCATCTGAGTAGTAATCCTTGAACTGGGATTTCACCCAGGGCGACTGGGACCGGCCCCAAACCGCCTTCACCCGGGCCCGGACCTTAACGTAGAGGTTGGAGAGGGCACAAGTCAGATTGCAGGAGGACCTGGGGATGTTTCTGCAGTGAGGAACCTTCCTCCATTTGTCCAGGCGATCCTGGCTGGAAGGAACAGCCACACCAAAATGTGAAACACGTTCTGCTGGGATTTACAGAGCAAGAGAAGGAGGGGTTTGGGAGGGTGGGGAGCGAGTGGGGCTCAGAGTTTGGAACGTTTCCCACGTGGATGATGTTTTCTTTTGGTGGAAGGTCACTGATGATTAGGACACTCATTAATCAGGAGAGATGCCCAGTGGTTGTCCCTGTGCCACCCCTTTGATCAGACACGGTTTGGAGCTCTTACCTTTCATACCTCACAGTGTAGGTCACATCTGGGGGAGAGCCTTCCCCTGGAGCCCAGGTCAAAATCATGGCAAAATCCTTGGACAGCAGGGTCACATTTTGAGGAGGGAGAAGTTGAACATGACCTGGTCAAGAGGGAAAATTATGTGAATGATTCAAAAGTATCTTTGGGGACAGGAAGTACCATTTGGTTCTCACTAAGGTGGTGTCAATATCTGAGGCTGAGCCTTTCATTAAAGGCTGGAAATTGGCTCTGGCAGCAGATGTGGTGCAATGTTTTCCTTGTCTCTCATAAAGCATCTTCATCTCAACAGCTTTTAGAATTAGGACTCAATTTAGAATTGTTTCTATGAACAATATGTTTTATAATTTCCAATTGCTTTCCCTGTGCTCTCACTGCATTTCAGTGATTTACAACCCACAAACTCTGCCTGACTCCCTGGACAGGGCAGACACAGCTGTCCCACGCTTCTCATACAATCCCAATCCTCCAAGGGCAGATCCTACCAGGAGTTCAGAGCTGCAGGTTTGGCCTGTATATTTTCCTGCCCCTCTTTTTTCCAGCAGATCACCATGTCCATCACTAGCCCTCAATAGGACACCTCCCACAGACAGATTTTAAACTGTCACTTCTTTACCGCGGAACATTTCACTTTATGTGAGTCATTCCCATTTAAACTGATCCAAACTTCTCCCTCCTCCTACCAACAAAGCCATATAATGAAGAGTAACACTCAGGTGTTCACATACCTCGAGCCTGCTGCAGGAGACACAGAGCCACCAGGGCTCCCACTCTCCAGCCACACAGGACAGAGCAGAGCTTCCCATTTGTCATCAACGCTTTTCCTTGATCCATTCTCATCGTGTTTCCTGTGTGAATTCCAGAGGATTGAGGAGCCCAGGAGCTGCACACATGCGCCCTGCCTCTCTTCCTGGTACAGCCCTGCACGTGTGCCTGGCAGAGGAGCAGGTGAGAGAGGCTTTTGGAGGACAGCAAAGGTGAAACTTGCAGCACTGCACCCTCCAGTGAGCCCTGGCACAGGGGAAGAGCTGCCTCATCTTGTGAGACACCTCAGTAAAACTCTGACCTTTGGTACTTACCTGTGGCTGTGAAATATTAATAGCATTTAAAGAAAGTTTCAGTGCAGGAGGGAGCTATTCATAACCTAGCAACAAAAAATAAAAACAGCGGGAAGGGAGACTCTGCTAGCCTGGTGTTTACAGGAGATCAAAGAGTTGCTCTTAGTTTATGGTAGCACAATGTTTTTTGGGAGTTAGGGAATTACTGCACTTTACAGCTGGGGGGGTAAAGTGCAGAGATAGGACAGGGATCTGCCCCCTCCCATGTGGGCACACGAGAGGACCTGGATCTCTGCCACGCTGCCAAGTAGAGGGTGCCAGGCGTGTGCTTGGGATGGCTGTGCCACTGCAGGAAAGGGGGAAATCCCTGGAGCAGGGGTTGTTTGGCACCTCAGCTCTCCTGCCTTCCATCACAGGCACCCCAGGCCTGAGCCATCAGTGCAGGAATGGATCAGTGAATTCACCTCACAGGAGAGTTACAGCAGCTTGGACAAAGGGGTTTTCCCAGGTCTTCCCCAGGTGGAAAACTCTCCCAGCCCAGCAGGCAGCCCTTGACAACCCTCTGAACCTTGGAACCTGGCAGTGGCAGCTTCTGGGTACAAAGTCTCCATTTCCTCCAAAAATCTCCATTTCCTCTCACCACGGGTTTCTGTTTCCGTGGCTGTTTTGCTACCTCTGTTTAATTGAATTTCATTTAATTTTTATGGACTTTCTTGTGAAAAGAAGAACTGTAATCCTTTCTAAGGAAAACAGCAAAGTGAAGGGTCTGGAGGGTCCGTCCCCCTTCAGCACCCGAACTGCAGAGCCACACCCGAGCCACGGCTCTTGTGCTTCCCCATCAGCCCGGACGGGACCGGGGGCGGTTCCAGCGCCACTCCCTCGGTTCTGCCTCAGAGCCCTCGGGCAGCTCCGCCTCAAGGTGACTGGGATTTTATTAAGCGTTCACAAGAGGGGAATCTTATCATCATCATCATCATCATCATCACCATCATCATCACCATCACATCACCATCATCACCATCACATCACCATCGTCACCGTCCTCTCCTGTGGAGCAGCCGCGCTGGACTCTGGGCTGTCCCGGGAGGGGCCGAGGTGCCGCTGTCCCCGCCGCGCTGGGGTGGCCGATGCCACGAGGTGTCGCTGCCTGTCAAACAAAACGCGCTTTTCCTCCAAACCACTGCGGCTGAAAACTCCGGGAACAGCAAAAACTCCTGCTGAGGCTGCGGTGATTCCCGGAGCATCCTGGCACAGGGGGCACAGCGCACCCAGGGCTCTGCTCTCCTGCCCCTCCAGCCTCTGCCTCTGGCTGGGGGGCAGGAAGGGGCCGGATCGGGTGCTGGCAGGAGCGGGACCGTGCCCTGTGTGTGACAGGAGGACACAGGGCTGTACCATCAGTGCTCTGGGACCTGCTGTGGATGGAGCCTCGTGGTGCCTTTAGGATGCAGGCGGGGATGGTGCTGCTGCAGAGGACTGATAACAGCCTTCATTCAGCCTTGGGCAAATCACCCAGCTGTGCCCCCACTGGTGCACTCCTGTGGAGCATCAATATTCAAATATTCTTATCCACAAACCAGCTGGACACAATCCTGTGCACTGGGCTTCAGCAGGACCCTGCTTGGCCCCACTGTGGCCCTTTCCACCCTGAGTCCCTCTGTGGTGCTGTGAAATGCTTTGGGGTGACTTTGGCTGTCATTCCATGGCACCATGTCTCACCCACCCTCGCTCTGTGACTCCCAGGATCCCCAGGGGACTCCCCCCATTTTCCACTGCTCCCTCCCTGCGTGCAGCAGATGATTCAGCACAGGAGGGCAAACCCTGCAACCCTCCCTGAGTCAGTGCTGGGTGTCTGCCCTCCTGAGGAAGGGCACTGCAGGAAATCCAGGGTGAGGAAGGCACACTGGTTGGGCTTTGTGAAACCCTTGGAGGCAGCAGGCAGCACCAAGTGCTGCAATGCCACCCCAGCTCCTTCTGTTTGCTCTCAGCTCACCCAGGAGCTGCTCTGGCAGAGCTGTGTGTGCTGCAAGCTGGGAGCTGGGCACAGAGACTGAGCCCAGGCATCAAAAAACCAGATTAAAACTTGTAACAGGGCATTCCTGCTACAGATGGCACCATGGGAAACCAAACCCCTGATCCATAAGTGAATGAGCATGAGAAAATATCCCTTAGCCCCAAAATGAAACAAAAATACATATTCTGAGACTGAGAGTGAGACCTCACTCAGCTCCAAAGTTTTCTCTTGTAATGTTGGGGTAGAACATACTGAACACACATTAAGGGAAGAGCAGAAAGTTTTCAAACAACACAAAGTCCCCGGATTTCTCCCCTGTCCCAAGAGGGCACCAAGAGGACACCTCTGGCAGTTCTTGCAGCCAGCTCTCCCTTCCCTCCCCTGGCTCCTGTGGCTCTGTGGGATGAGTTGTGCAGCCAAGACACCGGAGCCACCCAGGAACTGGACACAGCCCTGCCCTGGCAGGAGCAGACAGATCCCAGGGACAGCAGCTCCAGCAGCCCCATCCTGGCTGCAGGGAGCCTCAGCCTTCTTCTCTACCCCTGGGAAATCTTTGTTGGAGGCTCAGTTCTGACTTTGAATGTGGAATTTTTTCCCTCTTCTTGCTCAGGAGCAGCCCTGACACACAGGCTGCTGATGGTTGGATTTGAGTGGAATTATTATGGAAGGTTCACAAAGCAAACACAGGGGAAATGATGGGATTAGCAAAGGATGAAATGCTACTGAGAATTAAAAGGTTAAAAAAATCTGCAGAGCTGGGGATGCCAGATGGTAAAACAAAATACAGCAGTGTCCCCTTGACCCAGACAGGCATTTGGGCAGCCTGTCACCAGGAGGAAGGGAAGAGAATGGGCTTGGTTTGTTTTTTAAATTGAGTCTGAAAAGACTTAAAATGAAAAGCAAAAGCAAAATCAACCCCATACATTTGGTTCCCCATACAAATGCCATGAATCATTTCATCTCCTTTATTTTTTCTTCCGGGGAAGGGTTTTACAGGAACCTGGGGCTTTGCCTGGGCACAGGAACTGGAGCTGGCCATGATTAAAGAGTCTGTACATTTAAGAGTTCCTAAAGGTGAGGAGAACACAGGGAATGCTCTGAGGACCCCTGGACCCTGTAGTCAGGATTTATGGGACAGTATTTGGGCCACATTTCTGGGATGCTGGGAGGGCCCTGCACCCCTGGCAGCAGCAGTTCCTGGTTGGTGCTGCAGCTCTGAGCTGGCTCCATTTACCTTGGCTGGGACCTGCAGCTTTTTGGGTGCAATCTGAGGTGTGCAAACATGGAATCTGGAATCCTGGAAGTGTCTGTGGAACATTAAGGGCAGCAAAGGCAGCTCCTCTGGAAGTTCAGCTGATTCCCAGATCCCACAGGGACTGGCACAGGGGGCTCCTGGTTGAGTTCTGCAATGAGCTGAATCCTTTCCTACCACTGAACAGTTCAGTTAAACAGGTCTCACTTAAAGTCCAAACTACAACAGAGGAGACAGGTTAGGATCATGCCTTGCTCACAGACAGACTTTTCCCTGGGATGTGTGGAAGGGCAGCCCCAGCTGATCACCTGCTTTAGGCTCCTTCTCTCTCTTCCCCTGAAACCTGTCCCTTCCCTTCCCTTCCCTTCCCTTCCCTTCCCTTCCCTTCCCTTCCCTTCCCTTCCCTTCCCTTCCCTTCCCTTCCCTTCCCTTCCCTTCCCTTCCCTTCCCTTCCCTTCCCTTCCCTTCCCTTCCTTTCCCTTCCCTTCCCTTGCCTTTGCAGCGGGGCTGGGAGCCCTGGGAGCTGCCTGGACACGCAGCCCCGGCGAAACTGGAGCCCAGCCGGGGGAGCACAGCACGTGCTTGGCCACAGGGAGCAGATCCAGCCCCACGGAACGGCCCCGGGGCACTCCCGAAACCCCCCTCCCCCAGCAGCGTGGGAAAGCGGCTGGGGACCCTGCATGTCCCGACAGAGAGAGGCTTCAGAGCAGCCTCTGCTGCTCCCCGAGCCAAGCTGCGCTCCTGGGGTCACCCCACAGCACTCGGAGCGTTGGGAGCATCTCCTGCCTGGGGATCTGGTGTCACCTCGCTGGGAGGGGTTTCTCTCCTGGCTCGGGACAGTGGGAGCTGGAATTTCCTGGCTGGGAAACCCTGCCCTGCCTGGGTGGCAGGAGGAGCAGGGATCTCTGCACAAGCAGGAGATAAACTTGGTCTTGCGTGGATTTTAGCAGAGTGAGTGCACACACTGGGAAGGAGGAGTGGGGTGTCCAGAGCAGGGAACAGAGCTGGCAAGGGGCTGGAGCACCAGGAGAGGCTGAGGGAGCTGGGAGGGCTCAGCCTGGAGCTCAGGAGGCTCAGGAGGCTCAGGAGGCTCAGGAGGCACCTTCTCACTCTCCACAAGTCCCTGACAGGTGGCTGCACTGAGGTGGTTTCAGTCTCTTCTCCCAGGGACAGCACAAGAGCAAACAGCTCCCAGTGGCACAGGGGAGTTTTAGATCAGATATTAAGGAAAACTTCTTCACTGAAAGGGGTGTAAACACTGGAGCAGGCTGCCCAGGGAAGAGGTGGAGTCACCATCCCTGGAAGTGTTCAGGTCAACGTGGCACTTGGGGACATGGTGGCACTGCTGGGGCAGTGACAATCTTAAAGATCTTTTCCACCCTTGAGGCTTCCAGAGCACGGGCATGCCGTGAATGCTCTGTGTCTTTAAGGGGAACAGCAGCAGGAGCAGGTGAGTTCCCTGCAGAGGAGGATGTGCAGGGAGCCCAGGGAGCATTTCCAGATGCTTTTCCCCCGCAACCACCAGTGGCAGCAGCTCCCTGCTGGGGTGGGAAGTCTTTGAATGTTTGCAATGTTTTGCATTGCAGTATTTGGATGCCAAAGCTATGCAGTGCTGTAAAAGTTAATTAGCCAGATAACTAATTAAAGACTTCTCCCTTTTATTGTTGCCAACTTGCAATTCAGAAAGGGGCTTGTGTCAAAGTGAATCCAGCCACACACCCCAGTGAAAGAAGTGATAAACCATTCACAGTCCCAGTAACTATTCTGGGGCTGCAGAGGGAAAATCCCAGCCCTGGCTGGGGGGAAGGAATGTCCTGATCCCATAAAGTGACCAGCCTTGAATGCCTCCAGAGGATCCTGCTGTGGAGGGAACACCACAGGATTTACCAGTGCCAGGAGAGGTTTTGGTGCTGGAAGGGTCCCCATGAGGGTGACATCCTTGGGGACCTGGTTTGACCTTCCTGGTAAAGCTCCAGGGTGGGGTTTGTGGGACTCTGAGCTGAGAGGAGGCTGTAAGGACACAAGTGTGGCAGTTGTGCCCCCACAGAGGGTCCCTGACTGCTGAGGGCTGCAGTGGAACGGGGAAAGGTCTCACAGGACACCCAGCCATGGGTAATGCCCGACATCTGCCATCACCTCCCCTCTCTGAGGGCCACAAGGCATCGTCCCTGCTCAGGAGATGTGTGACATTTGTGACAAGGACCATCGCCCTCCATGGCTGTGGGCTGCAGGAAGGAGCAGTGGCCTGACCTGGCAGGGCTGGGGTCACTCTGCCCTGGGGAACAGGAAAGTACAGACTGGAGGGCAGGGCTGAGCTGGGCTGGGCTGAGCTGGGCTGAGCTGAGCTGGGCTGGACTGAGCTGGGCTGGACTGGACTGAGCTGTACTGGGCTGAGCTGGGCTGGGCTGGACTGGGCTGAGCTGGGCTGGACTGGGCTGAGCTGTACTGGGCTGAGCTGGGCTGAGCTGGGCTGGGCTGGACTGGGCTGAACTGGGCTGAGCTGAGCGGGGCTGGACTGAGCTGGGCTGGACTGGGCTGAGCTGGGCTGAACTGGGCTGGGCTGGGCTGAGCTGGGCTGAGCTGAGCTGTACTGGGCTGAGCTGGGCTGGACTGGGCTGAGCTGAACTGGGCTGGGCTGGGCTGGGCTGAGCTGGGCTGAGCTGAGCTGGGCTGGACTGGGCTGAACTGGGCTGAACTGGGCTGGGCTGAGCTGGGCTGGACTGGGCTGAACTGGGCTGAGCTGGGCTGAACTGAGCTGGGCTGGGCTGAGCTGGGCTGGACTGGGCTGAGCTCTGCCTGGCCCCCAGGCAGCAGACAGACAGACAGACAGACAGACAGACGTGCTGTAACCAAGTGGCAGCGGGCCCAGGGGTTCCAGGAGGGCTGAGCTCCCATCCCAGCTCTGGAGGGCCCAGATCTCCAGGAGCTCTGCACGTGCTGGGTGCACCCAGGGTCTGGGCTCCTGTGAAATCCCAGCCTGGCTGAGGGTGCCTGAGTGCTTGAAATTCCTCCCAGCTGCCCGGCCCTCCTTCCCCACTGCAAAAAGAGGGGAATTGAGCAATTCCAGCGAGTTCTGAGCCTGGGGAGCCCAGGTGGAAGCCGGGGCAGCCACACGGGGCATGAGGCTGCTGTCACTGCCAAGCTGCTGCCCGGCACCTCTGAGAGCTCAGAGTTTTGATGACAGGACTGCTGAGATCAGTCCATGGCACATTTACACCGCACCGGGCTCTGGCCAGAATCCTGATACTGGGAGAATTCTCTTCCCACCCCCGCTGCTATCAGGCCCAGCCCTCAGATGACAAGAATTTAATTTAAAGGCTCAATCTCTTGTCTGAACAGCTCCCTCCCTCCCTCCCCCACTGTGATGAGAGGAAAGTCTTTCGGAGAGGCACCCAGGCGAGTGGGAAAGCTCTGGAGAGAGCTGTCTCTTGCCCTTTAGCCATCCAGAGAGGAAGAGCTCATCTGAATGAAATGAGGATCAATCAGAGAGAGGCATGGGAAAAGCTGGGAAAAGGAGCCTCCAGTGATGTATATTCATGGGGGGGAAAACCTCCCCCAGACATGCAGGAGCTTTGATGAAAACCCTCCCAGCTGTGCTGGGCCTTTGAAGTGACACAGCAGAAGCAGCATTCACGATTAGCCAAGAGATAGAGGCAGATGAGTTCTCAATCAGCTGAATCCTCCTCTTTGGGACAGACTTTCAAGCTCACTTTTTATAACTCCTTCCAAAATTAATGAGAATCCTCTGCATGGCACCCCAGCCTCCTTCTCCCCTGCTTCCTCCCCCAGGGCAGGGCATGGGGTGCCCTTGCTGTTTGTGCTGCAGAGGGTAACTGGGAGACGTCTTGAACCCTTATCAGGGAATAAAATGCTGATGCAAATGGGTTACTCTTCTTTTTTAACCAAAACTGTGGTTTCTGAAACACAAGGATTGAGTTGAAGTGTCAGCATTTCACCAGCAGTGCATCTCCCACTCGTATCTGCTCCCCTAATCTGAACCTTTCAAAGCTGACTCTGAAATCTGTGCTCTGGCTGGCTTAGAGCTGGTTTTAGCTGGGAGAGCCTTTGCAGGGGATGGGAGGGATCAATCCCCAGCACTGCAGTGGAATTCTGGATCCCCCACATGGACCCAGGGACTGAACCCCATCCCTGGAGATTACATGAGCACCACAGAGGATTTTTACTGCTGGGAGGTTCCTCTTTCAAAGATCTGCTCTTTCCAAAATGCAGAAACGCACTTTCACCTGAGCTGGGTGACCTGCTCAGCACAAAGTCCTCAAGTTCCTCCTAGGAAAAGCCTCCAGGAGTGCCCAGGAACCCAAGGCCAAGTCATTTGTGCCCTTGGTGCCCCTTCCCCGAGGGTGGCTCCTGCAGGGCCACTTGATGGCGAGAGGCAGATGCAATCAGATGAGTTTAACACACTCCAAGGTGCGTTGGCAGCCCCAGATGATCAAAGCCTCCCTTGTGATGCAGTGGCATTGCCAGGGTGTTTTCTTTTAACTCTATCAGATAAGTCCCAAAGAAAATCAGTTTTGATGTTGTAAGAAACCAATTTGGGAATGGTCAGAGACAAAAAGTTGCTCAAGAGTTCAGTTAAGTGAGAGCAGGGGCATTGCCAAGGCTGAGAGGGAAATTGCACCTACTTCTGCTTCTTTTGGTGCTGATTTTCACTTTCTTCAGTGACTTTACAAGCTCACAGCTGAACTGGAAGTGTGAAATGTCAGAGATTTGAAATGAGAGGTCTTGATCTCTGAGAATCACCTACAATCTCCACCCCAAAGGAGGGATCTTGCCAGGCTCTTGAGTGCCGATGGCACCTGGGCAAGCACCCAGCAAGGAGGAAATGTCCTGTGCTCCTAGGAATGTGTTTGCATTAAAACACACATTTCTTACACAGGTTTGTTGTGCAGGAGGTGTCTGGGGTTAACCTGGAGGTGAGGCACCTGTGGGAACACAAAATCTTTGTGGCCAGGCTTGGGTGCCTCGAACTCAGCCCAGTGGGGTCCCCATATGATCATTTTTCCCTGCTGCCACTGGTTCCTCGTGGATCCAGCTCATCCTCATAGCTGCTGGTCAGTGCTCATTTCCTGCCTGACCCATTCTGGGATTTTGCACTTCTCTGTCTCCTTCTTTGAGAACATTTTGTGTTTTCCAGCCTTCCTCTGGCAGTGTCTCAGAAGTGTGAACTCCAAATGAGCCCTTCAAATCCCTCTGGATTCCATTAGAGTTGGAGGCTCAATTAGAATAAAATAATCCAGCTGGAATTCCTTGGATTTACTGTAATTTAATGGAAAGTGATTTCAGATTAAATGGCTTGGTTATGATTTTGCCCTGAGTTCACTGCCATTTTACTGACCTAAATTAAATTATATTAATGAACTCAGATTATTCCCCTAAATATCCTCCAAGCTCAGGGAGTCTCAGGGCCCACCTGAACAGACTCCTCTGGACCTCCAGAGATTTTCACAGCCTTCAGCTCCTTGGGAGAGGAGTGAGGCAGCCAGAGTGGGGGAGATGCTGGTGTGAGCTCTGGGAAATACCCCAGAACAGCCACTGGGCCTTGATGGCAGAGCAGGGGGACAAGAGGGACATTCCTGTGGCCTCAGAGTGGGGACAGAGGAGCAGCAGCTCCCAGGGGCCGTGCCCAGCCCGCCTGAGGAGGGACAGGCAGGGATTTCTGTCACTGTCCTTTAGGAGCAGCTCCGTCCCAGCTGCCTCAGTGGAACATCAGCCCCAGCTGTGTCCTGTACCCCTCTGGCACCCAGGACAGCCCCTGGCACCTCCCAGTGTGGGGGAAGGTGGAAAATGAGGAGAAGGGAAGGAGCCCAAGCAGCCTTGGCCTGGATTTTGCCACTGAGTTCAGGGACATTCCTGAGCACAGGAACAGACACAGCTGCTCCCACCCTGCTTTTGCCACAAATCCCACAGGATCTCTCAGCAAACAGGCCAAACCCTCTGCCCTCACCCCAGACACTGCTTTTTCCTACTGGTGACCCTGCTCAGAAGCTTTTCCTGCCCCTCAGAGCAGTCCCAGCCTCTCTGGTGGGCAGGGCAGGGGCTGTGCCTGCTCCCTGCCCTGCTCATGCATGAGAAGATCTTTAGAAAGGCAGGAGACACCTTCCCCTTCCAGCAGCCAACAAAAATGTCACCTCTTGAGAAAATGAAATGAAATCTAAAGCCTCACCTGTCCTGCAAAAATAATCCAGGGGGAGTTGTTAAAGGGGCCTCAGGTTTTCGCTTCTAACCTTTCTTGAAAGGAACTAAGGAAAAAAATCAGGCCTCGTGCTTGAATTATTTTTTTTTTTTGTGGTGGGTTTGTAGACACAAAGACAACATTGGATGTGTGCCCTGGGCTCTGCTGAGCCCCAGTGCAGAAATGTGGCAGCTGGGAGCTGCTGGTGTTTGCTCACCCTGGGATACACCTCAGCACAGTGACTGGGAGCACCCGGGGGCTGGCCAGGGACACCAGAGTTATTTCAGCCTCAGGAGAGCAGCTTTGTCCTCTGCCAAGTGGTTCTGCTGGGAAAACTCTGAAAGAGCCTTTCAGGCTTGGTTTGCAGCCCAGCCCAAAGCAGAATTGTGAGCAAAGCATGGGAACAGCAAGGGCTGCTTTGGGAATGCCTTACACCCCAAGGCAGCATTTCTCAAGTGCCATTAAATGCTGTATTTTTGTATTTTTGTCACTATAAAAGCTTGGACATGGCAAAGGGAGTTCTGTGTTCCTCATGGGTGAAACCATTGGGTTTTCCTTCCTCCCTTTCTGGTTTTGGGAAATCCACTGCCCTATCAGAGCAGTATTTCCCCTATTATATAAAGTGTGTAAAAAAACTTTAAGGTAAAACAATTTTTTATAGTTGTTGTTTAAAAGAAATAAATACCGAAGACAAATTTCCTTTAAATTTTCCCCCCTCCTTCTGAGCAAAAACAGAAAATCAAATTTTTTTATAGTTTCCCACCCTGTGTGTTAGAGATTTCTTCTGGAGATGAATGGGGCTGTTTGAGTGCTAATTATATATTTGCAGTTTTACATCACCAGCCCTCATTTCTACGGGGTCAGTGCCTTAAATTGGACAAAAATGTCCTTTTTTCTTGGCTAAGCCACGTGGGTTTTTTCCCTGTTTCCCGCAGCCTCTGCAAAACAAGGCGAGGGATTACAACAGCGTCTGCACAACCAGCAGCGGGCAGCCCATTAGCTGCTCTAATTAACCTCATTAGGGCACTCAGGGGCGCTGGGGCCGCGCTCTTTGTGGGTTCCTGGGGTGCCCTGCAGGACAAACAGCCCCGCCCTGGGCGCCGCGGGGTGGGCACGGGCAGCGCAGCGCTCCTGCCCCGGCACCTGCAGGGTTCCTGCCCTGCTCCTGCCCTGGCTCCTGCCCCGCTCCTGCCCCGGCCCCTGCCCCGCTCCTGCCCCGGCACCTGCACGGTTCCTGCCCCGCTCCTGCCCCGGCACCTGCCCCGGCCCCTGCCCCGCTCCTGCCCCGGCACCTGCAGGGTTCCTGCCCTGCTCCTGCCCTGGCACCTACAGGGTTCCTGCCCTGCTCCTGCAGGGTTCCTGCCCCGCTCCTGCCCCGGCCCCTGCACGGAGCCTGCCCCGCTCCTGCCCCGGCCCCTGCCCCGCTCCTGCCCCGGCCCCTGCACGGAGCCTGCCCCGCTCCTGCCCCGCTCCTGCACGGAGCCTGCCCTGTTCCTGCCCCGGCCCCTGCCCTGGCCCCTGCCCTGCTCCTGCCCTGGCCCCTGCACGGTGCCTGCCCTGCTCCTGCCCCGGCCCCTGCTCCTGCCCTGGCCCCTGCACGGTGGCCAGGGGTGGCCGGGGCTGTCCCTCTTTGGGGCAGGGGATGGCGCTGAGCCCCCCGGAGGTGTCCCCTCTGTCCCCTCTGTCCCCTCTGTCCCCTGCCCTGGGACATGCAGAGCGCTCTGGCACTTGCTCGGCGGGGACTGGACCCAGCCCCAGGCTCAGAGAGGGAATCTCTGTCCCTGTTTGGGGCAGGGGATGGTGCTGAGCCCCCCGGGGGTGTCTGGAGCTCTCCAGGCACAGAGAGGGGACCTCTGTCCCCTCTGTCCCCTCTGTCCCCTCTGTCCCCTGCCCTGGTCCATGCAGAGCACTCAGCAGGGACTGGACCCAGCCCCAGGGGTGTCTGGAGCTCTCCAGGCTCAGAGAGGGAACCTCTGTCCCTGTTTGGGGCAGGGGATGGTGCTGACCCCCCCGGGCAGATCCCCTTCCCTGTCCCTCTCCATCTCATCTCACCCTGCCCTTCCCCAGCAACAGGCACCGAGCAGAGGAAACTTTTCCTCCTGTCTGAAGGAGAGCTGGACCTGCACAAAACCAGGTCAGGGCCTTCCACTGCCCCTTCTCTTGGGTAATTTGAATTCCACTTTTCTGGCATTAAACCTCTCAGTGTAAAACTCTCCATGGGCACATCTGAGGGGAGAACAGAAATGTGGCCCCCCTCTAGTGAGAGCCCAGAGGAGAGCAGGGTGCAGCAGCCATGGGCTCTCTGTTGGGAAAGAGGATTTTGAGCAGCCAAACCTGTAGTTATGAAATGAAGCCTGCCTCAGATATACCAGAGGAGGATCACAGAGGCACTTACTCTAATTACTGCTAATGACACTGACACTTACCCATACGTCTGTTCCATATAAACCTCTTTTATTCCCTGTGCAGACAATGAATAATCAGCACCCTCCATCCCTGCCTTTTGCAGGATTTGCCCGTGTTCCCTGGGACAAAGCCCATCCCTTTGAACAGCACTTGCACCCAGCTTCCAGGGCACTGAGTACCACTGTAATAAAAGCTTGTCAGAATTGCCAGTGAATTCATTAAGATCAGGAGGGACAAGTTATCTGGAGGGCAAAACTGTTCCCAGTGCACCTTTTCATTAGCTTTTTATTGGAGTGTAATTTTCTAGGGTGTCATTTCACTTTATGGAGGAAATCTGTTTTAGGCTTGTTTCTTTTGCCACTCCAATTGGAGTGCACAAATTTAGGGGCTCTGCTGGGAGAGTTTTGCTGTTTCTGGATGTTTTGGCATCCACCTGCAGCTGTTTCCCTGTGAAATACCTTTCTCCTACCTGTGTTTTGGCACCTTCTCAGCCCTACGTGAGTGAAATGCCTCTCTCAGACTTGATTAGGCATCAGGCATTTGCTTGTGAAAACAGCAGCTCCCTTTGCCCTTCCAACATCGTTTTTCCTCCAGACAAAATTGGATTTATTGCATAAACAAGGTGTTCACTCTAGCTAAGGTGAGCTGGTGGTTAAAAGCAGCTGTGGTTTATGTCCCTTTTCAGCCCACCAAAGCCCAGCCCTCTGCTTTGGGCTGATGCATTCCCGCTGACAGCAGTAATTTCTAGTGACAGATACAGAAATGTCCTTAGGGAAAATGCGATATTGATGGAAGTTTCCTGTGGGAAAAAAGGTTTTTTCTTCTTCTTCTTTTTTTTTTCTAAGTGCTTTCACCTTTTCTGTTTGGTTTTTGGCTTGGTTTTTTGTTTTGTTTTGTTTTTTTTTTCTCCAAGGACAGTTTCATGACAGGTGTTACAAATCTCTTCATCCTCTTCATTCCCCCACGGTTTTCCCTGCACCTCACGAGGAACAATCAAGTTCTTTTAGGATCAAAGCTGAAGAATTGGCTGTGCTTTCCAACTGTACTGGATGGAAGTGCCAGCTGTGGTGTGGATTTGCTGCAATCACTGGAAAGGCCACACCTCTGTATGAAACACTGTCTTTTGCATAGCAAGTGATACTGAGAGTTAAGTTGGATTGCACAATTCAGACTCTAATCTTGACAGCAGCGATAGCATCAATTCTGAGTCAGAACCCTGTTTTCCCGTATCTCAGAGACAGGATATTTTTTGCACAGCAAATGGCAAAAATTTACATGTATGCAAATGAGTTTAATCTTGATCCCACCGCTCTTGAGCGAGTCCTGGGTCAGGGAAGTCTCCCACTGGATGCAAATGGTTCTTTATGAAGCCCAGGAGGAACGAGGGTGGTACAGCCCTGCTTGAACCACCCCAAAATCCGAGGGATTGCAGTAAACAAAGGGGAGGAGACTCACAGGGGAGGAGGGAGGTTACAACAGCACAGATCCTGAGATTCACCTGTTGTTCTAAACCATTTGGTTGGGTCATAGTGCAGAGCCCAAAAATTTCATTCAAACAACTCTGGGAGGTGATAACATTGTACCTGCTGAGGGCAGGGAAATCAGCAGTGTCAGAGCACGGAAATGAGTAAGGGCAGAGCTGCCCACAGCTCCAAGCAGCCAGTGACTGCCCAGCTGAGTCCTGGCCTCCCCTGTGAGCCAACACAAAGGGCAGCTCCCAGCCTGGGAGTCCATCAGGAAAACCCCAGGAGCTTGTGCTGGCAGGCACACACTTCACCACTCTGTCTCTGTCCATTGACCACCACAGTTTCACTAAACCCAACAATTTTCTTGGCCTGAAAACAGCTTGAAATTTGTTGCAGATCCAGATGTGGATGGGTGTGAGTGCCCATCTCTGCTCTGCAGTGCTGGCAGGTGCTCAGGGAAGAGAACACCTCTCCCTTGGGATCTTTGCCTGCCTGAAGTGTAAATCCTGGAGAGGGAGACCCCCCCTCACTGCAGCTCCTGCCTGCCTGAGCCCAGGAAATGCTCCCATCTGCAGGGGGGCTCCTCACAGCCTCACACAGACAGCATTTCTGCTCTGTAGGGGATGTGCTCCAACATCACATCCTTAATTCTGCCCCCAACATTACTGATCTTTTTCACTGCTTTGGCTCCTTGATGCCATTCCCAGAATGTTTTCTTTGAGGCAACATGGAAGGAAATCATTAATTGATACATTTACTGACTTGCCTTTGTGTATTTTGCTGTAATAATGACAACTATTACCTCTGATAATGAGGAAATGTACCTTAATGGGAACTTAATTGCTGTTGTAGCACAGGACCCCTGTCTGGAGCTGGACCAGCTCAGAAATCCCTGTCCAAAGAGCTCAGCTACGATGGGATGTGTCATCAACCTGTTCCTGCAGCTTTCTTGCTTCTCCTTGGAGTGTTTGGTGCTAGAATTCCTGGCTTTTGTTTTGATCAGGCCAGTGACTAAGATATTTATGCTGTAATTGCTGCTTGTTTCTCTGTGTTTGATTACAGTGTGCGTGGTGTGAGGAGCAGGAGGCTGATGGCACATGGAGCAATCCCTTGTTTTGGTTCTAGCTGATGAAGCCGTGCAGGGGAAGTGACAAACACCCCTCTGGGAGTCTGCATTGAGCCCTCAGCTGTGTCATTGCCTCCTGACATCTGCACAGCTCCTGCCAGGAGGGCACAGCCCTGGGCTGTGCTCCAGGGAACGGGGACAGGAGCAGAGGGAACGGCCTCAGGCAGGGCCAGGGTGGGCACTGCAGGGATTTCCCATGGAAAGGGGGCTCAGGCCTTGGCAGAGCTGCCCAGAGAGGTTTGGAGTGCCCATCCCTGGAGGTGGCACTCAGAGCTCTGGGGTCTCACCTCACAAGGTGAGGATCAGTCACAGTTGGACTCCATGACCTTGGAGATATTTCTCCACCTTAATGGTTCCATGATTTTGGGATTCTGTGGTTCCATGATTTTGGGATTCTGTGGCTCTAACTTGGGTCTTTTTTTGAAGACATTTTCAGCAGGATTCCCCAGGACATTTCTTCTCAGCAGACAGCCCATGGTGGATCCTGGAAACCTTGGGATCCTCTTTGCTTCACATTTGAATCATCCCTGCATTCTGAACAAGCTGCCCTCCAAATAAACCAGCTGGGATGGAGGGAAAGAGACTTTTCCTCCAAGTCCTGTATGAAATCATCCTCAGAGACCCTGGAATTCCTGGGTTTCTCCCTGGCCATGAGAGCTTTGGGCTGGGATCTGGAGGGAGGA
This sequence comes from Molothrus ater, assembly GCF_012460135.2. Classification (NCBI taxonomy): domain Eukaryota; kingdom Metazoa; phylum Chordata; class Aves; order Passeriformes; family Icteridae; genus Molothrus; species Molothrus ater. The sequence continues at coordinate 6,114,960 of NC_050501.2, forward strand.
GCTGGAGGGACGGAGCCGCTGCTCAGGGCACCCTACAGTTACTTTAATTGGGACAGCTGTGCTCCAGCATCCCGTGTGTTCATTAGCAATTGATGCTTATTACAATTAACCATACACTGAAATTAATTACTAGGAAGAAAAACGATGGCTGTGTTGATGCATCCACGAGAGGGAGAGCAGAGATTCCCTCTGTGGCACTTTCCTCTCTTGCCATTTCGCTGATTCCAGGAGGTCCCAGTGAATGCTGGGCTGACAGCTGGATGTATTTACCTGCTGTAATCCATTCCCCTCTGCAGCCCCATCTCCAAACAACAAGGCAGGAGACAAGAACTGCTCAGGCAGCCCTTAATCCAGCCCATCAGGGCAGAGAGCTCTGAACTGGCCTGACAGGAATGATGAGCGACAGAGCTGGGGCCCTGCAGGGAAAGCTGGGCCCAAAAACCACCCAAGCCCTCTGGATGCCCGTGGCTTTGGGGCTGCTGGAAGTGTTCTGGGGCACAAGAGCTTGTGGGGTTCTCGAGTCCTCATGCCTGGGGTTTAATCTGTTTATTATGGGGGAGCCTGTGCCTGAGACCTCGTCAGAATGGGATTTGGTCTGGATGTGGGAATTCACTCAAAGCATTCAGGAAAACTGAGGCAAAGGGATTCATCCCACAGGTAAATGTGGAAAGCACTGAGCAGGAACAAGGCTACTTCCAGGATAATTTTTGGCCTCGATTTTATGCATTTTTTTAGTGTGGACTGATAAAATCTGATGACTCTTGTCCAGATTTTATCATCAAAAGCAGGGGAGAGTCAGAGCATTCTGTGAAAAGAGCAGAGTCACCCTCAGGACCAGAGCAGCAGAAGACACTTGGCATTCAAAGCACAAAAATGCAAATTCAGGTATTCAGGGATTAATAACTGATCAGCTACTCACAGGGAATGTTTAATTTGGAGACAACAAAAGCAGGGAAGGGCCTGGGAGTGCTTTGGGGATCTCTGAGCTCTGGCAGGGAGAAAAGACACTTTTCAGAGGAAGGACAATTGTGATGTGATGAATTTGAAGTGAATTTAGGATGACCCTGACTGATTTTTCTGCCCACCACAGATGAAACGTTCTGGAGACACCCAGCAAACCTCCTGCCCTCCCTGTGTCAGTCGATGGGGAGGGTTCAGGAGGAAGAGGAGCCCAGATCCAGCCACAGATCCAGTCTTCAAGCACCAAAGGTGGGAATTTAAAATCAGTCCCACAGCCAGGGGCTTGTCCAGTGCAGGACCTTTGTCTTTTACCTGGTATTTCCATGGATGGTGAAACTCTTGCAGAATGTACCCAGCCACTTGAGCAATGCTGTGAATGGGAGGAAAAATTCCTCCCTTGCCACCAGCTCGTGCCCTCAAGCAGGAGCTTTCATGACCCCCATTCTCCCCTTGGGTTACAGGACTGCCAGTGTTATTTGCAGCTGTAAAACTTTCCAGCTCCAGTTTGAAACCCAAACGTTGTTGTTTGTCTCAGTCTCCTTCCTGCAGCTGCAAATTCCTGTGCTCTGGACACAGCTCCCCATAGGAGCCCACCCTGTCAGGAAACACTGTGGAAACTGTGGGATCAATTTAGCCTTATTTGTTCTTTGGGTCTAGATTTTGTATTCCTTTCCAGTAAATAAGGCTGAGAACTCCCTTCCAGCTGAGGGCTTTGCAAGGGTCTGGAGAGAAGCACGTGGAATCTTTTCATTCCAAAGAAAAAATATTATGGAAAGCAAGAGCACCCAGGAGGATGCCCAGGAGTGGCTGCTGTGGTAGCAGAGGGAAGTACAAGCAGCTTGTGGAATGTCCTGTGAGCCAGGGTGGCAGCCAGTGAGGCAGGGAGGGTGTGAGTGACTCTGGAGCAGGTATTTCTGTGGGGCAATCCACCCAGAAGGGAAAGGAGCAGCATGGGAAAAGGAGGAGATCCAGGATTTGCTCCCCTGAGTTTCTGCATCCACAGGGACTGGAGCTGCTGCAGGCCCCGGCAGTTTCTGTGTGTGCTCTGCTGGGTGCTGGATTTGGGGAAGCACCAGGCTGGGAAGGGGCTCTACACTGAGTAAAGGAGGGTCCTCAGTGGCCTGGGATGGGGACAAAAGTTGGGAATTCCTGCTGGAGAGAGGCAGGGCCCTGCTGAGGCACTGCCATGCCTGCCAGCCCTGCTGGTACAGCTCCACAGGCTCTCAGGGGCTGCTTTAGTGGAGATTTTTCTGTTTTCCTGGTCCTGCTTTTGTCTTTTTTGTGCCCTGCTCCCGTCCTGGCAGTGAGGCACAGGGTGGGATTGAAGCTTTGCTGGCAGGGAAAGCCCTGCTGGGTTCATGGACTCTCCAAAAGCAAATCCTGGCAGGGCTGCAGGGGCAGAGGACACACAGTGGTGTGAGCAGTGATGGATGCAGCGGTGCTGGGCTGCCCTCACCCTGCAGCCAGGACAGGCAGGTGACTCCCAGAGCCCAGCTGGAGGCCGGGGATGTTTCTCCCTGCTTGGTTCTCCCACCTTTGCCATGGCAGGGGGGTCCCTGAAGCAAACCAGACCAAACCTGGCCCTGGTTGTCCCCTGAAAACTCAGGTTCAGTGTCAGGAGGTGCTCTGGGAGCAGAGGAACCAGAGCTGCTGCTGGGGGTGTGGAAGAGGCTCAGGCTCTGCCCTTCAGTGCCAGGAGCACAAACAGAAATCCCCAGTGTGATGTTTTTACTTTCATCAGGGCTCTCCAGATGTGGAGGGCCCCTCTCAGATGCTGGGCAGCGATAACTCGGGACATGTAAATAAACCCATCTCTGCAGAGATGCCGGCTCCCATTGGGGCTGGAAGCTGCAGCACTCGGAGCTCTCATTTCCACGATCAGATGGGGAAGGGAGGCAGGTCGGTAACAAAGGCTGCAGCTGCCTGCCCCACAGACTGACTCCGAGATCTACAGATTCCCTCTGCCCCGAGGTGCTGCGGGCTTTAATCTGCAGCTCCACGGAGATGCTCCACGCCATTAGCGCCTCTGCTCGTTACTCCCTCTCGCTCCATTCTTCCCCAAAGCCCTCCAGACAAAAGGGGAGACGTTTCAAGCTCCGTTTTCCGTGGCAGTTTTACCCCGCCTCTCCTTTCTCCCCGGCTCTGAGAATCTCCCAGATTTGTTTGTGGTTTTCATTTTTCACAGGAAGTTCAGACTTTCCTTTCCCATATTAGGAACGTCTGTAATTCCGTCTCCTACACATCCCTTTTTGCCATCCTTCAAAAACATTTCCTCCACACCTTTGTGCATCCCAGCCCCAGCTGGTTATGATCTTGTTCCCCCACTGGGTGGCTGCTCATGTGTTTATTTGCAAAACTGGATGGAGGTCTTTTAAGAGGAAGATATTTTCATTTAATTTCCAGCTGTCCTTGCTCCAAAGAGAGGCAGAAGCTTTGCAGAAGGAAGATCTGAGGATTTTTCCCCCCAGTCCCAGCCACAATCTGAAACCAGGAGTTGTTATCTTGGCTCTGCTGCTCTCTCAGCTGTGACTCTGTTTTCCCAGTTACCAATAGAATCAAGAATTGATAAATATCCCAGGGATGCTGCAATCTTTGATTAGGTAGAGCATTTCCAATCTGCAGCTCTCTGAGGCAGAGCTTTTATTGCCCAGAGAAAAATTATTCTGAAGGAAGGCCTGGCTCTTCCCAAGAGAGGAGGAATAGAGGGATGGGGATCAATTCCTTGAACCACAGACTCCCAGGGGGTTTGCCTGGCTTCTGCAGGGGGTAACTGGGAAAGGGAAGGTTCTTGTCAGTTGGCTTGAACTGGTTTTATAGAGAAGAATGGAAAATTTAGAGAGCTCTTCATCTAAGAGAGGTTGAGAACTCCTGATGGCTGGAAATGGGTCAACATTGGGGTGGAAGAAGTCAACAAAGACTTGCTGCAACTTTCATGTCAGTTCCTTTGTGACTGTACCCCTGTGGGGTGTTCAGGGATGGGTCAGCTCCCGAGAATAATCCTGGAACTGGTGAATTTTAAGGAGCCCTGATTTTAATTCATATAGTTTAGTTTCTGTGGTTTACATCAAAAGACACCAAAATGCTGGGAAAACCTCTGGAGCAGCCACACCTCAGTTTTGAGCAGGGCAGTTCATTCACACTCCTCCCGAGCTCTTCCTTTTAAGCTGTAGTAATTGTTTTAATAAACAAAACAGTTTTCTTTCCAGAGCATTCTGCCCTTCTAGCTGCCAATCCCTTGCTGTGTCTCCCTATGCTATGATTCCTTTTGTTTTTCCTTCCTCTGACTTAGTTTTTAGGTTTTTATTGAGTTTGAGATGGTTTTTTGGGAGTCCAGTCCTTCCTCAGAGACATTCACTGCTCTCAGCTCCCCAAATCCTTCACCTGGACATCAAACAGGGCAGGGAGCTCTAGAAATGGGGAATTGCTGCCTCCTTACCCACTCTGCATGCACAAATTGACATTTCTATCTGCAAGGGCAGCTTCTTGGATATGTAACTGCTTAGGTGTATATTTAATTTCTCTTTCAGACACTCCACCAGTTCTTTCTGCCACTCTCACTTGCTGCAAATTAGGGTCAGTGTAAATAAACTGCATCTTCAGTGAAAACTGCTGTGAACAGGGAGAGAATCGGGTTTATTGCCTGGCTGCTGCTCTGAGGTCGTTGACTTTGCTGCATATTTGGGATTTTTGCTGTTCCCAGTGTAGGAAATCCCTGCCCAAAGCCACCCCCAGTGGGGCAGCAGGAAGGTGCCACCAGCAGAGCCCCGCGTGGTGCTGACGAGTGAATTCCAGATGGAGCTTGGAGAAGTGATGATTAATTTCCAGCAGTCCCAGAGAGGAAATTATCCTCGTTAAATCAATCCGGGCGAATTTCAGCCCTTGCATAAAAGGCAGCCTAATTGCCGTGGTGAATGGAGGATGAAGTGCAGGACAGTGACAGGAAGTTCACACACGCCGGGCGCTGTCATTAGCGATTGCACAAGGGCTGAAATGTTTACTCACCGGCCAATAACATGTTTGTGCTCCCTCTTTATTTGGTTTTTTTGACCTTTAATTGCAGCGGGAAGGGGGAAACCTCCATCCTCGGAGCCGGCTCTGTCCCGGGTCCCTGCCAGGTGCTCAGCCCCGATTCCCTGGAGCAGAGCCCCGGCTCTGTCTCGGTGCTGGGAACACCGAGTGGGGTTTGTTGTTATTTCCATTGCGAGTGGCACCAATCCCGGCCGGGAGCTGGGATGGGGCTGGAGATGCTTCCTCCCAAGGTGCAGCTTTCCCTGAGCCTTTCCCAGTGAGACATTGAACCCTTTGGCTGTGCTGGTGATTTACCAACACCGCGCTCATCGGAGCTCAGCGAGAACAGCCCAGGAATGAGGCAGGGAGTGCTGGGATGCTCCGGGACCCAGCGGGCTGGGGCATGGAGGGGAGCAAAGCGGGGGCTGCTGGCCCTCCCTGCTGGGGACAGCGCCCTCGGGGTCTCTGCTGGGTGTTCATTCAGGGTGGATGAAGATTTTCCATCCCCTCTGTCCCAGCGGGGGTGGCCGCTGTCCCTTCTCACTGGGGACAGCAGCACAGCTCCCTCGGGGTCTCTGCTGGGTGTTCATTCAGCCTGGATGAAGCTTTTCCATCCCCCTCTGTCCCAGGGATTTGTCAGTGTCCAGGCTGAGTGCTGAGGGTTGTGTGTGGTCCCTGTCCCTTTATGGGACTTGGGTAAACACCCGTGGCTTTGTTAAGTTCTGAATAGGAAAGCTAGCCCCAAATTAGAGCTAATGTGAGGTCATTTAACCCTTATGGGAGGTCTTTTGAGAAATCATAATAGAGCCAGGCAGGAGTCACTCACAGAGCCCTGCAAGATTGACAGAGTGCACCATTATCGTGCTCAGACGAGGTCAAAAATGCAAATACTCGAGAAAAACTTTTCCTGGGCTGATTATTCCCAAAACAGGTGCTGCTCCCAGATCCCCGTGCAAAGGCCACAGGCTCCCTGTGTTATTCCTACAGGAGAATTAAAAGTGAATTGGAGTGGGCTGAGACCTGTCCAAGCAGAGATTTCCCTGGCACAATGAAGCCAGGGCAGCTCTTCCTCCTTTCCTTGTCCAGCCCTGGAAAGAAGAGCTGTAATTGCCATGGACAAGAACGGTGTGGGGCTGGGCTGGGAGCTCTGAGGGGCTGCAGACACTGCTGTGCTCCTTCCCTGGGCAGGGACATTCCCCAGCCTGCCTGGCTCCTGGGCAGGGGAGCAGAGCTGCTCCTCATTTGACTGGGGGGAATTTGATTATGAGCAGAATCCACCCTGGGTGAAAGCTGTGGTGATTTTTGGGATTAAGTCACCTTTAGGAAGGAATTGTGAGGGTGATAGGCCCTGGCACAGGGTGCCCAGAGAAGCTGTCCTGGGTCCCTGGCAGTGCCCAAGGCCAGGCTGGACACTGGGGCTGGAGCACCTGGGACAGTGGGAGGTGTCCCTGCCCTGAGAGTGCTGGGAACAGAAGCCTTGAGAGAATGGAGCACCCATGGGGTCAGAGGAGATGGAGATCAATCAACCCAGAGCCCTGGAGCCCTCACCTGTGCACCAGCAGGGGAACAACACAGCCTTACCCAGCTGCCTCCCTCCAATATTAAACCCATTTAACGCTTCTCTATCATTTCAATCCATGCTTTGAACCCAAAAGTCAGGAGGGAAACCTTGTCCCCTCTTTCCTGGTGAAAAACCCGGCTGTTCCTCCCTGAGTGCCGGGGAGCTCCCTCATTCCAGCCTTCCCAGGAGCATTCTCCAGGCTGCTGTTGAGAAATCCCTTCCTGCCAAGCAGGACCGGAAGCTCCGGATCCCTTCCCATCTGCAAAGGCAATCAGACAAAATGCCAAGCCCAGGGGGCAAAATTTCAGTCTTGGTGCCAGTCTTGCTTATTACATATCTGGGTTCTGCAGCCTGCTAGACTTTCATCATATAATTTATTTGCCTCTCAACATCCCTGCAGTTATTAAAAGCGCCGTGCTCGGAGCTGCCACCCAGGCTTTCTCTAATTGGTACATCTGCCTCTCGGGCCACTCTGGGGTTGTTTTACAGCCTCCCCTGGGGCCACAATCCCATCTGGGTTCCTGGTAGCCAGGGGGGCTGCCCGGGGTCGCTGGGGCTGGGAGATCACAGGGCCAAGGATCAGATAGTGCAGGGATGGGCTCTGGAGCAATGTCAGCCAAGTGTCACACTCGGGTCAAGGGGAGAGCCCTGGGACCCCCAGCTGCCACTGCCAGGGGCACTGTGTCCTTGTGTGGGAGGGAAGGACCATCCCCGCTCCAGAACCCCCTGCACTGCCCTGTCTGGCCTGGTCTCCACTGAAGGGTCAAGGCTGGGCTCCCCAAAGAGCCTCTCACGGGGTGGATTCAGCAGCTGGGAGCAAGGAAAGCTCCTCAGGTCGTGCTGTGTTCCCCTCCCTGCTCCTGGGCAAGGTTTGCCATCCATCCCATCCCTGGAATGCAAAGGCACTGCAGACCTAGGGCAGGGAATGTCCCATTCCTGAGCACCTTCAGGTGCAGGGACACCAGTGGAGACACAGGCAAGGCCAGGTGGGAGCCTCAGGTCTCATTTCCCTCACCTTTTATTCAAGAATGGATAAAATACATGGGAATTCTTACAGCAAGGCTTTCAGCAACCATCTGGCATCCTTTATCTGGGCCCAGTCTCCAACTTTGCCTCTCCACTGAGCTCTGAAGGGGGCTGTGCTGTCCTGGCTCGGACTCAGATTAGATTTTTCTAATTTATCCTAAAATGATTTCATTCTATGCTGAAAATCAGAGCAGCTTTCACTGGCAGTGATTAATCCTAAAGCTGCTGTAGGAGCTCACAGGAAAAGGTCTCACTGTCAAAGCCATAAATCCTCCAGGTTCAGGTGAAATCTGAGCTTCCTTTTGTGCCTTTTTAGGACTCAGCTGTGCTTGGGTTTTGGCCAGGAGCACCAGTTCCTGCTGCAGCAGAGACACAGTTTGTGCTGGTGCAGCCTCATTTGTTTGATCTAGCTTCAAACTGGGGTGGAAATGCATTGCTAAAAGTCACATCTCCCCCAGTGGTTTGCGTGGGTGAGGAGACACCCAGGGTAGGCAAATTCTCCTAAGACTCACATGAAATGACTCCCAGCAGGGTCAGGGCTGTGAATCCATGAGAGCCCCGGGGGTGGCTCCTGTCCTGGGGCTCCCTGTGGGACTGCCCAAACAGGCCTGGCACCAGAGCAGGCTCAGAGGGGCTGCAGGCAGAGCCCAGGCTCAGGGACACGGAGCGAGGGGAGTCTGGGGCTGCTGGTCCCACTGCAGGGCCTGGCACACAGCCCATGGCAGCAGATCCTCAAACTCCAAGGGACAGCACCTTGGGAAGGGCTGGAGCTGGGCCAGGAGAGCTTTAGGTTGGATTTTAGGGATTTTAGCACTGCCCAGGCTCCCAGGGAATGGGCACAGCCCCAGGAGTGTTTGGACAGCACTGCAGGGTGGGATTGCTGCAGGGCCAGGGGTTGGACTCTGATCCTTCATCCCTTCCAGCTTGGGATATTCCATCATTTTATCCTCCCTGAACATCACTGGTGCAGATAAATCAGGTTTTCCATTCCCAGTGGTCCCATTTGGCCATCAGTGGGATTGCTGCAGGGCCATAAAACTGTGGGGAAAACACAACAGTGTCAGCTCAGGAGGGGGCTGTTCTCAGATCACAGAGTAAAAGAGAGTTGATTGATTTATTTAACAAAGCCCAGGCAACAGTTGGTTTTGTAAGAGGCATGTGCTTCTTGCAGGAGACATTTTCTCAGAGGAAGGAAAATCCCCAGGCCCCGAGGCCAGCAGCTCCCATGTGCTCCCTGCCACCCAGGACATTCTTGGTGCATCTCTGGAAATGTTGCAAAATACCTGTTATTTTTCCACTCCATGGGATAACTGGTACCTTGCAGTGAACTTTCTCTTAATCCCACAACAACAGCCTGCCCCAAGAAGCAAATTCCAGCCCTGCAGAGGCCAAAAAACCTAAATTTACCTTCTGGATTTGCTGTGCAGGAAAGCTCCCGGCTTGTACATTTGACCTACATGCTGGGCAAGCCAAAAACAACCCAGTAAGTTCCTACAAGCTTGGGTTAGATTTGTTATCTGGGCAGGTGATGCACTGATAGGATTTGGGTTTGGGTTTCATCTCAAATGGGAAGATTTCTCCCTGTAGGTGTTGGGTGAAGCAGCAGGAGATGTGCAGTGAGGCAGGGTTGAGAGGGTCTTTATTTGGGATCAAATGTGACACACAGGTGCCAGTGGGGATGCTGAGCTTGCCCACCAGCACAGGGTGGAGCAGATTCCGGGGTATCTGGGGGTATCTGGGGGTGTCTGGGGCTCCTTCCCTCCTCCAGAGCCTGGGGAGGAGCTCTGGGAGGGAGGAGGTTTGGGGCACAGGTGCTGGGGCAGCTCCAGCTCTGGCAGGAGCCAGGAGGGCACAGCCTGGGTTCCCTGCAGCTTTTGGGGCACAGAGGGCACAGCCTGGGTTCCCTGCAGCTTTTGGGGCACAGAGGGCACAGCCCGGGTTCCCTGCAGCTTTTGGGGCACAGAGGGCACAGCCCAGGTTCCCTGCAGGTTTTGGGGCACAGAGGGCACAGCCCGGGTTCCCTGCAGGTTTTGGGGCACAGCCCGGGTTCCCTGCAGGTTTTGGGGCACAGAGGGCACAGCCCGGGTTCCCTGCAGGTTTTGGGGCACAGAGGGCACAGCCCGGGTTCCCTGCAGGTTTTGGGGCACAGAGGGCACAGCCCGGGTTCCCTGCAGGTTTTGGGGCACAGCCCGGGTTCCCTGCAGGTTTTGGGGCACAGCCCGGGTTCCCTGCAGGTTTTGGGGCACAGAGGGCACAGCCTGGGTTCCTGCAGGTTTTGGGGGCCAGGTGGCAGCAGAGATGGGCTCAGGGGTGGCATTGGGGGTCACAGCTCCTGCAGGGCTGCATGCAGCCCAGTGGGGATGGAGGGGGCTGCAGGGGCTCCAAAGTCACTCCCTGATCAATCTTTGCAGCCAGAGCCACTGGCTCCTGGTGCTGTCCCACAGGGGGGACACCCTGCAGCAGCTCCCTTGAACCAGGAGACAAAACCCAAAAGTTTCCCCATTCTCCAGCCCAGAACTGTTCATTTTAACTGTTGATTTTTACAGGAGGTTTCAGCCCTGCTGGCTCTGCTTGGGCCTTGCTGCATCACCCCCATTCTGTCCCTGCAGGATTCTGGGGGCTGTGGCTGCAGCTGGAGGACAAAGCTGGAGCCTCTGGGGGGGAAGGAGCAGCACCAGCACTGGGATGTTCCCAAGAGGGAAATCCAATCCCCCTGGGCCTGCAGAGAGCTGAGAGCTCCAAGGAGCTGGAGCTTGTCCCACGTGGTCCAGGGGCTGGGGCTGTGTTCCCTGGGGGTCCCAGCACAGCTGTGACTCAGCCAGGCCCTTCGGCCTTTCCAGGTTTCTCCCTGGGAAGGAGATTCAGTTCCCAGCCCCTGCCCAGCCTCTCTGCCTTTGCCTTCTCATCTGCATGCTTCAAGAGCAGGGGGTGGCTGCTCCAAACCAGGCCTGGCATCCAAGCATGGAATCCCAGTTCCAGGGACAATTTCAGAGTCAAATCAAGATTGTGGAGCCGACTCCTTCCTCTTCTCTGTAAGTAATCAGGTCCCACAGCTGTTTTCTCAAGCTGTTGTGGGAAAGTCAGCTCTGCAAAGTGCTGAGGCAGAGAAAAGCAGGGTGAGTGCTGCTGTGTGCCCATTCTGGCCACCCCAAAACATCCCCTGGTCCAGAATCCCATGAGTGATTCAGATGAGTAATGACAGGTGTAGAGCTGAAGTGAGAAATAATTAAAATTTGCAGTGCTTTGATGAGTCCAGTACTGACCAGCACAGCACTAATGTGTCCTGAGCCCTGGTTCTGCCTGGAAACCACAAGCCAGGTCCTTGCTAGGTGGAGGATTGGCTTGAAAATTGCTTCACTTTGTGGGGTGTGTGAGGGAGTTATTTTCCTTTCTGTCTCTTCATTCCTGAGCCTGTAGAAATTGGGGTTTGGAGTGTTTTGCAACGATCCTGAAGGAAGAGATTTTTGTGTAGAGAACACTTTCACATGATGGGATGATTACAGGAAGCCAGTTGCTTGAAGAGGCAACTAAATAAACTAATAACAGCAAGTATCAGCAGATTTGAGATGAAACCAGGGAGGCTGGCAGGGCTGAGATGTTATTAGTTCCAGATGTTGCTCACAGATAAATATCTCTGGCCTGAGCTTTTCTAATTACTGACAGAAACTGAGCTGTCACATAAAGATGCCTCTGAAGGCTCCCTGAGCACATCCATTACAGTCCAGGGAGGACTGATATCCATTCATATTTCCTTTTTTTTTTTTTCATTTCTTGCTCGGGAATTTGCTGAATGAAATTCCATTTCTGTGCTGTGCTCAGATTTTGGGTGAGAGGAGCAGACACAGGAGCCTGAACCCCAGCCCAGCTGTGCTGCTGGGATCTGCCACACTCCTGATAAGGGAAATTTATTCTGAGCAGCCCAGGACACCTCTGCCAGGGCCATTTCCATATCTCTGCTCAGCCAGGGCTGATTAAAGAGGAGTGGAGTCAACTGAGGTACCCGAGCCCAAGCTCATCTGTGCTGCAGAGTCACTGCCTGACATCAGATAATTCCTCAGGGGAGGCAGCTTTGATCAGGCTGCAGCACTGGGGGAAATGCTTGGGAGCAACCCCTGGTGTTTTGCATCTGGTCCATTTTCAAAACTGTTTTCATGCTGGGAAGTTTCTCTCGGGGAGGAATGGCAGCACTGAGGAAGTGTGGGCCCAGCCCTGGGCCCTTCCTGGTGCTGCTGGCACAGGGATCACTGGGGGGATCCAGCTCTGGGTTCCTTCCAGGAGGAAATGTGTGCTTGGAGTTGCAGGTGGGAGGGAAGCCCTGTGAGCTGGGCATGTGCTCCCTGCTGGGGGTAGAAAACAAAGTTTCCTTGGAGCCAGGCTGAAATTCCTGTTAAAAGGGACAGTTCTCTGTGAAACCCTCCCTGGCTCCTTCCTTCCTTCCTTCCCCGTGCATATTTGGAGCTGAACATCGCAGGAAGCCTGGCCTGGAATGGGGAACATCCTTGTGGCATCTCCAGGCAGTTCAGTTCCCTCCCCTGGCAGACTGAGCTGGGCTGGGCTCTCCCACCCTTTGGGCTGACAGCTCTCAGGTCAGCTCTGGGGAGCATGGACAGAAAAGTGAAGCTTCTTCCAGCAGGAGAAGGTGGCTGGGCTGGGGTCATGTTTGTTTGTTTAACTGGAGCTGCCTGCCCTGCAGCCCCTGAGCTGGGTCAGTTGTTTGCAACCCAAACTTGTTACTGAGTGAGAACTGGTAGAACTCGCTGAGGACAACAGGAATTTTCCTAAAGCCCCCTGGGCTACAACAGATAATAACAAACTGGCCTGACTCTATTAAAAAGACATTTAAGCATCAGGTCACATTGTTTAGTGGTACTGGGATGCAGCAGAGCCAGCTGGATTCCCAGGAATGCTGCAGACAGGGGCTGGAAAACTGGTGGGAAAGGGCCAGTGAGGGGTTCATCCCTCTTGATTTCTCCAGGAGGCCAAAACCTCCTTTCCTTTCCCTCTTTACTCCTTGTGGAGCTCTGCTGTGCCTGCCCTGTGCAAACAGAGGGGAGGACAGCATTGCCAGGCTGAGCCTTGCAGCCCAAGGAAGTTTCTGTTCCTCTTTTTGTTCTCCCTTCTCTGGGAAAAGGCTCTGGAAGACACAGGGAGAGATGATGTGGTTTGGATGTCGAAGGAGTGAATGGCACAAGGTGTGTTTTTTGCTGGAAAAGCATCTGAAGCAGCCCCATCTCACTTTAACCTGCTCCAGGCTGCTTCCTCTTGTTGTGTATTAATTGCTGAAGTGTTTTAATAACCCTTGGTCAAAGACAACTGCAATTCCTGGCACATCACAGGACAGCTGGGAAGGATGTTTGACAGCTGTCAGTGGGAAAAGCTGTGTATCCTAAAGGGATTAGAGTCCTTGCTTTGAAGTTCCTTACAAGTTACACAGCAGAGAAGCCAGACTGGGAGCAGGGAGTGTGGCACAGCTCAGGTGAGGTCACACCACAGATGGGAGGCAGAAACAGGAGCATTGGGGTGTCAGGGCCACAGGGCCACGCTCCCCTGGGTGAGTGAAACACCCAGGGCTGGCCCTGCAGGGCTGGGGACCCTCTGGTGATGCTGAACCCACCCTGGAGCTGCTGCTGTGTCCCTCACAAAACACAGCTCATCCCAGGCTGCCCTGGATGTTGAAAGAGGGTTTAACAAGCCAAACACAAGAGCAGCCCTGTTGCCTTAGAGAGGGTGTAGCTGTGAGCAAAATTTGGCCCTCTCTTTTAGACTTTGCAGTTTGTCTTGACTGCTGCATGCTTTATTTTTAGAGCATCATAAAAGGCTTTTGTTCCAGGGTATATTTAACAGGGGAGTGGAGGGGAAGTGGGAGGGTTTTGTTCACAGAGAATGTATCTCTTGGTCTCTTTCTTCTATCCCACCCCCTCACCAGATACTCTTGGAGGGTGGAGTATAAATGAAAAAAAAAAAAAAAGAAAAAGGAGAGAAAATAATAATTAGAAATCCCGAAATCATAGTCAAAGGGATTGTCTGGGCGTCCAGGCCTGGAGGCCTCCGAGGCGCCACCAAAGCCCCATTATCACAAAAAAGACACAAAAGGTGCCCAAAGGATGGAAGGGGCAGGACAGGGGTGGTCCCGTCTGGCAGGAGCAGTGCCCAGTGGCACATCCCAGCCTCCCTGCAGGCTGGCACTGGGCCTTTGCCAGCAGAGCAGCAGGGGCTGAAGGTTTGTTCTGCTCCTGTGCCCTGTCCTGGGGGAGCCACAGCACCATCCCTGCTGCCCTGCACGGGCTGGGCCTCCCAGGACACCTTCCACTGGGACAGAAGCTGGCCCTGCTCAGCTCTGCCAGACACATTTCTGTCTCCTTTTTCTTTGTCAGGGCTTTTCCCTGCAGAGGTCAGAGCCCTGTCCTTCCCCTGCCTGCTCTGGCTCTGGCAGCGTTTTCTCCTCCTTCACTTTTGTTGCTGGAGTCTGTAAAGGTTGGAAGAGACTCAGAAATCCCCCGAGGGGATGTTGCAGCTCTGCAATAACCAGAGCCAGTGAAATCCTCTCTGCCTGGATGGGGTAAAGGACAAGGACTCAGAGCTGCCACTGCGGGCACCATGAACTCGGCAGGGCTCCATTAATTGGAGATAAAATCAGAATATTGATCAACTGCTGCCACAACTGCACAGATTAGTGCTGTCCTTGGCCTGACAGGACACAGCCCTGCCCGTGGCAGGGGACTGGCACTGGATCATCTTTGAGGTCCTTTCAACCCAGCCACTCCAGGGTTCTCCACGGGTTCTCTCAGCTTTGGGCTGTTGCTGTCCCTGCTCCTGGTGCTCTCCAGCAATCCCCAGTGGAGCCTGCACTGCTCCAGCCCCTTGGTTTTCATTCCCAGAGCAGCCTTTGGATCCAGGCGGGCAGGAGCCCAGCACGGCCACTGCTCATCCTGAACCAGCAGCCAGGGAGGTGTTGGAGGCTGTTGTTCCCAAATTAAAGAGCTCTGTGCTCACAGAGCCTGTGTGGACACGACTCCTGCCTGCCCTGTGTCCCCAGGGAGAGCCACACTCAGAGCTGGGTGCCATCCCCAGCGCCGTGCAGGGCTGAGCTGAGCGGGGCAGGCAGGAGTGAGACACGGTGGATGGGGGGGTGAGAACGAGGGGTGGAAGCTTTTCTTTTTCCCTTTGTTTTAAGGCTTGTATCAACTTGCCTGGCAAAATCCTCTCCTGCCTTCCAAACCCAGTCACCGTGAGTCACGGCTGAGCCCATCCTCTGCTCCTCATTGCAACACGGATGACAGAAACCATCCAGCAAGAGGGCTTGAATCCCTGATGAGTTTTGTTCTATTGCACAAACCTTTTCCCCGGGTGCAGGGGAGTTGCTGCAGAGGTGTTGCCTGGGTGGGATTCCTGCAGCCCCTTCCCAAAGCCCCCGAACAGAGAAAGGTTATCCCACACAGGTTAGCCCTGCTCCTGCCAGACCCAGAGCACTGAGCCAGGATATTTAGGGAATGACCTGGTACCTAAAGTTAGGGGGGTTAAGGTTCATTTTTTAAGAGGGAGGAAAAAAAAAACTCCTTGTGGTTCTGGAGTGAGCGGCTGAGAGGAGGTGAGGAGAGGCAGGAAAGGGTTTTCCTGTCAGTACAACTACCACGGAGAAATGAGAGGAAAGTCTCTCCTTCCCTAACTCATTCCTTTATAAATTCATGTATTTTGAGTGTATTTATATATAAAGAAACAGCGAAGGACGAACCAGCCCCCAGCTCCATAGAAATGACAGCTCCTTGGCACGGCAGGCATGGAACCCATCCACAAACTGAAACTCATTATCCCCGAGATGAATCCCCGATCCCGCCCCTTTCTCCTCTCCCCGGGGGCTTTTCCCTGGCGGCCGGCAGGGACAGGGTTACACTGCACCTGTCTGGGTGTACCTGTCCCAGGGCACCTGTCCCGGCAGCCAATCCCGGCACGGCCGCCCCACCTGTGCGAGCGCTGCCATAAATCAAACACCTGGCAGGGAATGTCCGTGTGAGCAGCCGAGAGAGCCAGCGCTGCCGAGCACTCACCGCGGCGATGTCCAATGAGCTGGAGTAAGTGCGAGCCTTTATCCCTTCTCCTCTGCCTCGGTGCCCCGTGAGCTGGATAAGTGTGAGCCCTTTTCCCTTCTGTGCTTTGGGGAAATGCCCAATGAGCTGGATAAGTGTGAGCCCTTTTCCCTTCTCTGCTTTGGGGAAATGCCCAATGAGCTGCAGTAAGTGGAGCCTTTTTCCCTTCTCTGTTTTGGTGAAATTTCCCATGAGCTGCTGTAAACGGAGCTTCTTTCCCCTCTCCCCTTTTCTCGCTGCCGGGGCTGGAGGAGATTCCCGGCTGCTCCTCTGCCTGCCCAGCTGTTGGTAAAGCGGTACAGAACGGGATGGGAACATTTTCCTGATTTTCTGTCGCCGCCTGAGCTGGTGCTGTCCTGGGGAGGAATCGCTTCTCAGGAACCAATCACTTCTTTTCACCTGGGACTTGTTAAAAACCACGATCCTCGTTAGTTTTTTATCCGCAGCTAAAACTGACACACGGGGTTTCTGTCTAAAGAGAATCTGCTCTGCCTCTGTCCAACAAAACCTAACAGCAGCTACAGGAATCTGTTTCCATTTTATATCTATTTATTTGAGAAAATACCTCCCAAAGTATCTACCAGGCTCTAGTTTCTAGGATTGTTGTGTGTTGTTTTTGTTGAGGAGTTTATGATTTTTGTTTGTTTGTTTGTTTGGGTGCAGGTTTTTTTTTTTCTTTCTTTGGTTTTTTTGTTTGTTTTGGGGTTTGGTTTTTGGGTGTTTTTTGCTGTTTGTTTGGTTTTGTTTTTTTTTTTTTTTGTTAAGTAAATGGATTCACACTACGACCCTGTCAAAGAATTTAATCTTTTAAATAAGAAAAAGCTTTTAACACCCATCGATCCCGTATAACTCTCGTTTCTAATTTTGGCACCTCCGAAACATTTTGGAGTTTCGGCTGCCGATGGTACCAGCACAGCACCTCGTGCCTCGCACCTCTGAAATAAAGGCCAGCAAGTGTCGGGTTGGCTGCCAGGGTGCGGGGACGGCTGCAGAGCGGGGATTGAAGCTGCTGAACGCCGCTGGCAGGCAGGGCTAAACGCCAGCCCAGCCCTGAGCCCTGCGTGAAGGATCTGGGTGTAAAACATTCATCGAGAAAGAGAAATTACAAATATCTGTGTAGAGATCCGCTGCTTCCAAGGTGTTTTTTGGGAGAAACCCGTGTGTGTTTACGAGCCTGCCAGAGCTGCTGTGTCAGCCCATCTCCTCCTAATTAAGAACCCCGAAAAGGCACGGCAGTAATTATTATTTTATGTAAATCGCGGGATCAATCTGCTCGGATCCATTCAGAATCTGTCGCTGAAATTTCCGCTTTCGGAAGTGTTTGGGTCATTTAGAACCGGTGCTCTTTAGGTTTGAGAGCGAGGACGCGTTTGGCTCTGGGGAGTGCGATTGATGGATTTATCGCTAATTAGGGCCGGGAATTACACGGCTGCTGCCTCTGCCCTGCCAGGGCTGTTAACCCTGAGCCTGCGGGGCAGGGGAGAGCCCCGGGGCTCCGTGCGAGCCTTTCCCACAAATGATCCTTGGGGAGGATCTGAGATCTCGGGAAATTCCGCTTTATTTCAGGGCTGAATCCCTCGGGAGGAGCGGCAGCCCCGAGCCCAGCCCGGGCCCGAGCTGCTCGCCCAAAGCTCCGCAGGGAATTCCCTGGAATGGGAATTCCGCAGGACCAGAGGAGCAGGGAAGGGCTCAGCCCCGGTTTGCTCCGAGGGCAGGAGCTGAGAAGAGGCTGCTAAAGCCCCTCCGGGAGCTGAGGGGCTCCGAGGAGCTGCGAATTTGGGGATAATGGCCAGGGAGCGGTGGCCGTGCCCCGGGCACAGCTGCCCAGATGTGCAGGAGCTGTGATATCTCCATTTCCTCGCTCAAAATGCCATGGCCTGGATGGTCCCTTCCCACCTCTCCCTTTGGGACTTAAAATTCCCAGAGAGGGCTGGGAAGGGAGCAGCGGGGCATGGGAGGGGGAGATGTTTTGCCTATTATAAAATATTCTAACTGCTGATTTCCATAGTCCTCTAAACTGAACCTGTGTCTAACTCTGCCTGCGTGGGCTGGAAGGAGTTAACCAGGAGTTACTCCCAGTTGTGGTTTTGTGGTCGAAACCATGATCGCCAGAAGCAAATTTTTGTCATGCATAAGGTGTGTTATTAAAACTTGAGTTATGCTCCTGGTGAATGAAAAGTTAAAGCCCTTTTATAAAATCCTGGCAGCAAAGCACACAAGGGATAACCGTGCTGGAGCAAGGGAGGCTGGCTCAGATTCTTTTTTTTTTTTTTAAGTTATGTAAAGAGAAAAAGAGATTTGTAAATTAAAGAAACAACAATCAAATACCTGCTATGCAATTCCCAACAAAGGAGTAAAGCCCTCTGAATAAACTGCAGACTCAAAGCAGGAGTGAATCAACATTTGCACAGGATCTCTGCTTTGATGCTTTGGGTCACATTTGGGGCTGATTGGTCCATGGGAATGGTTCCAGGGAAATTTGCAGAATAAAGAGTTCCTGGAGGAGGATCTGCTCTGCCTTGGTTCTGGCTGGGGTTTGAATTGTTGATCAGTGTAACACATCCATCCAAAGATGCACTTGTACCTGGATTGCACCTGCCAGCCCTTGGGAGCAGCTGATTGGCAGGGACAGGGATCCTGGGCTTGTGTGAGGAGGAAAAAGGCAGCAGCTGAGGAATGGGAATCAGTTGGACTCATTATTGAACATGTGATTGGATGCCATTGCTCACAGCCAAGTTCCCAAGGCTTGGAGGGTCAGAAATATGGAAGAGATTGGGGTTAGATGGGATATGGGGAAGAAATTCCTCCCTGGCACAGGTGCCAGAGCAGCTGGGGCTGCCCCTGCATCCCTGGCAGTGCCCAAGGCCAGGCTGGACAGGGCTGGGAGTAACCTGGCACGGTGGGAAGTGTCCCTGCCATGGCCTGGATGGTCCCTTCCACCCCAAACCACTGCAGGCTCTGATGGTTCATTTCCTGTCCCTTTAGGTGTCAGGGCTGTTCTGGCTCTGGGTGTGGCTGATCCAGAGCCACCCCTGTCTCCAGCCTGCTCACACTGGAGTGCTGAGAGCCCCAGGGCAGCTGGCACTGCCCCCTGCCCCTGCTCTGCACCCCTCCTGTCCTGCCCTGCCCTGCCTGGGCACTCTGAGCTCTGCAGAAAGGTCTGGTGCCATGGGGTCAATCAGGTTTGTTTGGCAGAACCCTTGTCTGAAGCTCCCTGTGCTGGGGTTGGTTTTTGTGTGGAACAGCCAAGGAGCAGCTGCTGCTCCTGTGCTCCCAGGACCCTGCCCCAGAGCACAGGGACACCTGTGCTGCCCCTTGGAGCTGAGATTGCCCAGGTCCCTCCAGGGTGGGCACAGGGGGAGCCCACCCTGGCTGTGCCTCTGCAGGGCCCTGGAGCTGCTGGCAGAGCGTGGGGCAGGGCAGGGCAGGAGCAGCTGCTCCATGTGAGGCTCCTGTCAAGTGTCCTGCCCTGGCACAGCTTCCTGGAGCCTCTTGGGCAACAGGATCCACCTGTGGCACCCTGAGCAGGGCAGCAGCCCCGTGCCAGGCAGGGGGGGATCAGCACAGCCCTGGCTGGGGGGACCCCACTGTGCTGAGGCTGCACAGAGCTGTGAGGCTGAGATCCCCAATCTCTGCTCTCCCTGTCTCTCTGCTTCCTTGGAAACCTGGGACATCCCCAGGTGTCCCTGCAGCAGCCTCTGGCAGGATGAGCTGAGGGAAGCAGAGACCCCTGAGTAAAGCTGGGCTTTGTTCTCAGCACAGACAACCCATAATAGCTGATTACTGGCTTAAAAACCCACATTATGTGAAGAGCAGTAAAAAGGAAACAAATTTCATTGCAGAAGTTTGTGTATTATGGTTTCCATTGGTGGGTTTTAAATCCACATCTTGTAAAGTGGTGTTTTTTAAAATTTTATTTAAAAGTCATGGCTGTTGGACTTAGAGAAGATACAAAAATTACCTGTGAAATCTCCCTTTTGGTGGGTGAAGCACTGGGAGCCTCAGTGCAAAGTGTGGGGCTTGTGTCCAGGAATAGCTGTACATAAAGTGTCTGTGTCTGTCCACAGTGAAAACAGGAATGAGAGTGGAGTTTACAGCAATGTTTCAGAAGTGCTCAGGGCCTGCTTTTGTGTCTCCCTTTGAAGTCAGGACACCCCAAAACGGAGCCATCTGACATCAGAAATTGCTCTGGAAAAGCCAGCCCTAATGCCTGAGCTGCAGAGGGATTCTGTGCTGGGGTTTGCTCTGTGGGGCAGGGGAGGCACTAAAGCAGGGATGGGGTGGGTGGATCCCTCCAGGGTGATGTTCTGGGCTAAGGCACAACCCCAAATGTCACAGCCTGGATTGTCCCAGGCTGCAGAGGCAGAACAGCCCAGGGCTGCTGAGATTCTCAGCAGAGCTTCAGGGCTGGTTCTGCTCTCTCACCTTTGCTGAACAGCCCAGGATGGGGCATTTCAGAGCCAGTCCTGTCCCCAGGTCCTTCTGCTGAGCTGCAAAAGCAGGAGTTAGGCTGGGTGAGAAGGGACAAATGTGGAGCTGCTTTGAGGTTTCCTGGTGGGTGCCAGGAGGGCCAGGGGAGGGGATCCCAGGTTTGTCTGGCTCAGCCTGCAGAGCCCCCCTGGATCTGCTGGGGGGATCAGTGCCCACCCCACCCCACCAGGGACTCCCCACTGAGCATCCAGGGAGCCCTGTGGGGATCAGGAGCCATTTCCCAAAGCTG
This sequence comes from Molothrus ater, assembly GCF_012460135.2. Lineage (NCBI taxonomy): Eukaryota > Metazoa > Chordata > Aves > Passeriformes > Icteridae > Molothrus > Molothrus ater. The sequence continues at coordinate 6,135,319 of NC_050501.2, forward strand.
TTCCTGTGTTCCCTTTCCTTCCCCTGCCAGGCAGGCACATCCTGCAGGGTCCCCTGCGCTGGGCCAGGCTGGGGAGGGTCCTGGAGCCCCCTGTGCCCCTGGGTCCAGGGAAGGAGAAGCCCCTGCCCTGCTGGGCATCCTCAGCTGGCTGAGCTGAGCTAACCCTGGCCTGAGGTGCTGCTGAAAGGCCCCTGCACAAACCCAGGGACAGAGCCCACATTGTTCTCCAGCTGCCAGAGAAAATATCCCAGGAAATGTCCCGTGGGCAGTGCAGGTCAGGGGCCAGGGGACAGAGCCTGGGCTGTGGGGTGACACCGTGTTGTGCTTGGCACCCCAGCAGTGTTTTCCATCCTTGGGCTGTGTTTGTTGTGTTTCTTTCTGTGGTTTTTTTTCCTGGTTCTGTCTCTGTTTGGATTTTTGCTGGCTGTGTGAGTGGGCTGCTGACAATGCCCTCACTGCTGGCTGTGCTGTCACTTTGTCTTCAGGTGTGCTTGTTTATTAAACCTGCAAAGGAATTACAAAATCCCAGCTCAGCGGAGAGGTTTGGCTTCAGCCCTGAGGGCACGTGGTGGGATTCTGTCCTTCCTGGCAGGGGTTTGCAGGCCACAGTCCCTGCCAGGGCACTGCTGCTCCTGCCCTGAGCTCCTGACAAGGGCTTGGGCAGCACCAGGGCCATTTCAGGAGGGAGGAGAGGGCAGTGCCCAGGCCCAGAGCTGATGGAACCCCCACAGGAGCTGCCTGGGGCACCCCTGAGCTCCTCAGGGCTGGGGGCTCTGTCCTGTGCCTCCCCAGGGGCTCAGTGTGATCTGCTCTGCAGCCACCAGCATCTGGCAGGGCCAGGGCTTAGCCTGGGCTTAATCAGGGGCAGTGGAGAGAACAAAGGCAGCAGCACCAGCCTCCCACAGCCACAGGAGGAGTTCAAGGGCTCTTTCCTGCTTAGCTTCTGTCCCCAGCTGGACCCTTTGGGCATGTTCTCCTTTCCAGCACAGCCCTCAGTGTTTATCCATCACCAGGAGAAATTGGGGAAACAGAGGTGGGGTGGGCTGGAGCGGGAGAGGGGCCGGGATCACCTTGTGCCACACTCCCCAGTGTTTGGAAACAAACACTCTGCTCCCTGCCCCAAACCCTGCTCTGCACATGGCCCCAGGCTCCAGCGTGCACAGAGGGCAGGGAGGGAGGTGCTGCTCCCAGGTTTGTGTTTCCCTGGCCTGGAAAGGAGCTCTGGCCTTGCCAAACGCAGCAGGGAGCTTGGAATGGGCAAACAGGGCCTGGCCACGTGCAGGGGCATCGCAGGCAGGAGGAAAGTAAAGTTCAGCTGTGTTTGGATGTGGATTTGGGTGACTTTCCTGGCGTGTTTGGATCTGGATTTGGGTCTCTTCCCTGCAGCTGTGCCTCCCAGGGGTTGCTGATGGGATCTGTGTGTCCTGTAGGTCCTGGTGTCAGAAAGGTGCCTTGGACTTGTCACCACACCTGCTAATCTGCTCAGATCACCTCTGCTCAGACCCTGGGGAGCTGTGGTGACCTTTGGGAGCAGGCTCAGAGCAGGGCTGGTCTCAGGACCAGTGGATGGGGTGGGTGTTCCCTCAGTCCCTGCAGGGTGGGTTCTGAGGGGCTCCAGCCACACATCCCAGAGCCTGCCAGGGATCCCAGGGACTCTGGGACAGGAGCAAGGTGGGATCAAGGTGCAATTCCAGTCACCCAGGGCAGTTCCAGTGCATGGAGCAGCTGCTCTGCCTCCCCAGGCCCCTGTGTGTCCTGCTGTCCTGAGCTCTGCTGTCCTGCTGTCCCACTGCTGCCAGGAGCACCAGGGGCTCTGTGTGCCCACGCTGGGCTCTCCCCAGCTCAGGGCACTTTGCTCTCTCCAGGCTGGGGCAGGGCCGGTGTCCCCGGGTGCCTTTTCCAGGCTTCTCCCAGCAGAGCTGAGGGGCAGGAGGGAACAATCACACACGGAATGCTTTCGTTGGGGGAGGACAAATCTCCCAGGGAATCTGGGAGGTGTTTTGAAGCTCCCGGGTGCTTTGTTGCTCCATCCTGCCCCGTGTGTTTATCTGTGCCGGTTCCCAGGTCGGCCCCAGCTCTGCCGCTGTCCCTGGGGAGCTGCGGATCCTGCCCGGGCAGGGGAGCAGAGCCTGAGTCAGTGCCGGCACCGGAGCAGGAGCAGGCAGGAGGAGGAGGAGGGGGAGGAAGGCTGCGTGAGAAGCGCTGAAGACAACGAAAGTGCCCGGGCACTGCTGGGCCGGGAGCGGGGCCCGCTACGCCCGGGGGCGCTGCCAGCCCAGCCCTGCCCAGCACGGAGCCCGGGGGTGCAGGGAGAGCAGAGGATCCTGAAGGAAAAGGTGGCAGGGACAGCAGGAACAGCCCTCGGTGGCCTCATGGAAAAAATCAGCTGTAATTCCTGAACTGCAGAGTAATTCCGTGCTGTCATTTGTTTTGTTAGGCAGGGGAGGCACCAGAGCAGGACTCTGAGCCAGGGAGAGCTCGGGAGCCTGAGCCTGGAGCATCCTGAGCCGTCCCTGCAGGTTCAATGGGAATTTGTGCAGGTGGCAGAGCAACCATGGGGAGCTTCAGGGATGCCAGGTTCCTCCCAAGAGGAATTATTGTTCTCTGAATGATTCACTTAAAAATCTACACCAGAACTTATTTTAAACACACGGAGAGTGGCTTAATGAAAACAACATATTCCTTATAAAAATGCCATTCAACTGCAGCATTCATTGCTGTAACTCCTGAAGTTTCCTTTGCCTTTCCATGAACAAATATCAGGTGATGTCGTGGTTCAACTCCAGTCAGCTCTTGGCAACTTTGGAGATTTTTCAAACCTTTCTTCTGATAAAACCCAGTCTTGCCCTTCCTGGACTTTGAGGAAAGGGGAATTTTTGTCCCCAGAGATGTTTTATTGTGAATGGTGTGAGCTGTGGTGGTGGCAGCAGGTGCAGGTGACAGGAAGGTGTGACAGGAGCAGGGCCAGTGGCTCAGCCTCTGTGGATGTGCTGGGATTCCCTCAAAGGTTGGACTCAGAGATCTCTGGGGTCTTTTCCAACCTAAACAGTTCCAGGATTCCATGGTTCCAACCTCCCAGGGAATGCACAGAGGCACTGCTGGCAGGGCTTGCTGCAGGAAAAGGAAAGATGACCAATGTTTGGGCAATTAAGTGTCTGACAGTTTATTAACATAAGATGGAGAGGCCTGGAGAAAGTGCCAGAAGTGAGGACAGGCAGGGCATTATTTTGGTGTGTTGCTTCTCACGTAGTCCCATGAGCCTCACCTCAGTCAGGAATTTTTTAGTGGAAGGGAGGGGGTTGTGATCTGCCTGTCTGCTTCCCTCTGAGTAAAATCAGCTACAAATGATTGGGAAAAAATAATTTAAAACCGTGGATTACAGCAAAGGAAAACAATGAGGTTTGGTTGCATCTGGGCACTGACTGTGGGCTGTGCTGGCCTGGAGCTCCACATCCAAGGGAAAATTGTTCCCTGCTCCCTGTTCAGTGTGCAGCACCTGGGGCAGGGCAGGATGGGGCTGCAGGAAGGAGCAGCTGAGGGGCTTTGCCTCCCTGGGCAGGACAGGGAGCAGCTGCCCCTGGGGAGGCCCTGGCCTGGTTTTGTGCCCAGCTACAGCAGCAGAGGGGGTGATCCCAAAGGCTCTGGGAGCTCAGGACCAGGAGAGGATCCCTCCCCCATGCCACAGAGCCCTCGGGAAGCCCCTCCTGTGCTCATGGAAAGCTCTGGGGGAAAAGCTCCTCGCTCATTCCTGATGCCCCCAGTTTCAGATCCGTGCGCCTGATGAAGAATGACACCATGAACTTCCAGAAATTCCCCTACACCAGCGAGGATGAGGCCTGGAAAACCTACCTGGAGAACCCCCTGACTGCAGCCACCAAGGCCATGATGAGGGTGAACGGGGACGACGACAGCGTGGCCGCCCTCAGCCTCCTCTACGACTACTACATGGTGGGTGCCCTGGGCTGGGTAAAACTGGGTAAAACTGGGTAAAACTGGGGCAAAACTGGGCAAAAGAGGTGTAGAATGTGTGTCAAACATGTACCACCTTAGCAGGGGACCCCTCTACTGAGCTCCCCCATCTCCTGAGCCTTCCAATTGTTTCTCCAACACCACACAGTGCCAGCAGTGTCCCCAGAGGTAAACTGAGGCACAAACCAGCACTTGGAGGGAATCCAGAACATGTGGAAAAGCTGAAGCCAGGGCCTTGAGTCTGGATTTGTACCCATGAGGGCTTTGAGAGCTGTTGAGCTGGAGCAGCCTTGCAGAGCCCACCAGTTTTATTCTCCCAGTGCTGCTGGAGGATGGAGCTTTGGGAAACGTGGCTCTGATTGGAGGCAATACCAGTGATGTCCCCACTCACCTGGGGGCCTTTACAGTCCTGCCCAGAGGAAGCTGCTGTGCTTGTCCAGGGTTATTTGGGAGCCCAGGGCAGAGCCCAGCTCTGCTGTTTGTTCTTCTCGTGGGGTTTTATCTGGTTTTATTAGACAGGGCCAATTCTGCTGCTTCCCTTTAACAAAATCCTCCCCTAACCAACCTCTGCTGTGCCCTGTCCCAGGTGCCCAAGGAGAAGAGGATTCTGCCAGCTGGGATGATGGCACGCAATGACCTGGCAAAGAGGTTGGCTTCAGTTCCTGCTCTCTGGGGCTGCCTCACTCTCTTGCAGCTGCTGAAATGCAGGATGGGGCTCTGAGCTTGCAGAAAATAGACATCAAAGCACGGTGTTATTACCAGCAACAGTGCAGCTCATTAACCCTGAGACACACATTAAAATTCTTTAGGCCAGGTCCCAAGCAGGAATAAATGGAGCTACACCCATTGACACAGCTGAGCATCTGTCTGGCTGTGTTCACAGGGGTTCTGCAGATTTGCAGCAGCTGAAGAAGTTGCCTTTAGTTCCTATTTTGTGGCAACTGCAAAGGGCAGAAGGATTGAGCACTGAATGGCCAAATCCTCCTTCATTCCCTGGGCTGATGAGAGTTTCTGTTCCACTCTCCCAGGGTTCTCTTCCAGTGACTCCCATTTGTCCTTTGAGGTTTTCAGATAATTGACTATTAAATTAATGGCCTCATTTGCCACTGTGAGTTCAGTTCCCCTTCCTGGATGCTGTGTACTTTGGCATTGTCAGTTTTGAACCACTGGACAGAAGAAACCTCCAGTGATACTTCAGAAGTAAACTGAGTTAAGCTGGTTTTGCTTTTTGCTTCCTAAGTTGCTGGAGTTTGTGAATTTGTACAATAATTAGTTTTCCTTAAAAAAGGGTATAAAAAAAATCAACTTTCAGCATGGATGAGCCATAAAAAGTCTTATGATGGACAGCCCCCACAGCATCACCTTTGTTATCACCCCTGCTGCTCTGAGTGCGTGGTGGCCTCAGTGAAGGAGCAGTGGATGTGCAGCCCCAAACCACATCCAGACCCAATTCCCTGGCTCCCTGTGGTCACCCCTTATCTGCTGAGCACCTCTGGCCCTTGCTGCCTGCCCTGAGAGCTGTGGGTGGAGGTCCCCAGTGGCTGCCACTGCTCCCAGGCCCAGCAGGAGCTGCTGGGCTGACTGGGGGTCACCTGGCAGCCAGGCCAGCAGCACATGCAGGCCCTGCTGGCAGTGCCACCGAGCTGGGGGCTCTGCCCTGCCCTGAGCCAGGACTCTCTCCAGCAGGCACTGCCACGGCATGGATTATGAGCCTGAGCTGCCCTCCTTCGATGGCTCTGCCCATCTCATGAAGCTGCTGTCAGAAAACGTCTCCATGAGCCAGGAGTTCTGCGAGCCCCCCAAGAAGAATGGCCTGAGTCTCGAGGGTGTCCCTGCTCCTCACAAGGCAGCCCTGCTCCCCCCAGGCACCAGCAAGCTGGAAGCCCCCCCAGACAACTTCCTGGTGGCCCCTGGGGACGTGTATGACAGCAGCTCCCTGAACTCCCTGTTTGAGAGCCTGCCCATGGCCCCGGCCCAGCAGCGCTGGCAGCCCGACAGCACCTTCAAGGAGGACCCCCAGGAGGTCAGGCCGGGCTCTGGGGACACTGGGCTGTTCCTGTGGGGTTTCTGGGGGGTTATGTTGATTTTGGGGGTCAGGCTGGGCTCTGGGGACACTGAGCTGTTCCTGTGCTGTTCCTGTTGGATTTCTGGGTTTTTTGTTGCTTTTGGAGGTCATGTGCTGTGGTGTCTGGGAGAGCTGAATGCCCAAAGCCACGAGAGGTTTGACTCTTGGGTTGTGTTTGCTCTCGTCTGCAGACGCTGCTCTTCAGTGACATCCTCAAACCCCAGCCAGAGCCACCCTGCCCCGAGAGTTACCCCACAGATGGAGTGAAGAGGTAACAGCAATCCAGGGCTTTGGGCTTCCAGGGAACTCTTGGCTCTTTCCTGGGGAAGGACTGCATCCCTTTCCTGTCCCCAGTCCAGCCTTGGCAGTGACCAGTGCAATTTCAGATCCCGTGCTTGTGCAGACACCAGTTGTGTCTCCCTGGTGTTTTTGGAGCAAGGGGCTGCCCCGTGAGCTTTTGGACCAAAGCTGGGATTGCTCAGCCCCCAGACTGGGGCCAGTCCAGGGCCAGCTGCTGTCCCCTCTCGGGGTGACAGCCCCTTCCTGCTCAGCTGGGTGACACAGAGGGACCCAGGTGGCTGCACCATCTCCCCACAGGCCACTTGGGATGGGGTAAATGACAGGGAAAAGGAGGCTGGCAGGGCATGAGGGTGATCATCAGCCTCCCCTAATCTAAGGTTTAGGTTCTCACTTAGCACTGTTAGTCAGCCTTGATTTTAGAGGGTGCCACTGCCTCTCATTCCTAAAACATGAGAGGGATTTCTTCCTCCTTTCCACCCCTCTGCCAGGCAGAGCTTTGCTGCTCCAGATACCAAATCAAACCTCCCAGCAGGTAACATTATTTCACCTCCCACTTTTTATTTGCTCCTGAGTCAGCTGACTGGGTGAGTCAGCTGTCAGACGTGGGGATGTTCACACAGACAGCAGAGGCTCCCTGCTCACTGTTTATTTGTGCACTGAAGTTCTCTGGCTCTCCTGGCTGCAGATAAGAGGAGCTGCCAAGCCCATCTTCAGAGATGGCATCACAGGAGGTGGAGCAGGAAGAAGATGGGTTGGTGACTAAACAGGGCACTTGAAGGGTCTGAGTGAAGGCTCCTGTACAGGTGGTGGCTTGCACGGATTCCTCCCAGCAGAAACCAGCTGTGGCCTCATGGTTTCAGTGCTCAGCTGCTGCTGAAGGCCTGAGAGCTGCTGAATTCAGGCTCTTCTTTCAAATTTCCAGTGCCAGCAGTGACACCCTCTCTGTGTGCCACCACAAGGCTTTTCTTAGAGATTAAAGTTGGTGCCCACCATGAGCTGGGATTCTGAGCCCAGCTCTGCATAACCAAGCAGGTGTTGGTGTCCTGCAGGTCCTTCTACAGGACCATTAAGGGAGAGTCTTCCTGGCTCAGCCAGTTTGGGTATGGATTTGGAGACAGGAAGCTGAGTTTAGGATGTTGTAAAGGTCCCTTCACAGGTTCCCATTTTTGTGTGTTTTGCTGCAGGCTGCTGGTTGAGCAATGGTTCTGCTGCCATCCACACAAAAGCGCTGGCTGCAGTCACATCCAGGCGTTTTTAAGCCAAAGCTGAGGGGTAAAATGAGGCTGTTGGAGCAGTGCTGGTCCCCAGGGTGCTGGGGAGGATCAGAATGTGCTGTGCTGTGTCAGGGTGTGTGAGGTGGGGAATGGAGCAGAAACTGGAGCCTGTAACCCATGGGGTGGAGGCTCCTGGGGCTCTGTTTTGCTTTTGCAGTGAAACAGCAGCGTGTGCTTATTCATCCTTCTCTTTGTTCCATCCAAGTGACTTTGAATACACGCTGGGGTCACCCAAAGCCATTCACATCAAATCTGGGGACTCTCCCATGGCCTACCTCAACAAAGGACAGTTCTACCCCATCACACTGCGGACAGCTGGAGACAGCAAATGTTTGCACTTGTCCTCAAATAAAGTGAAGGTAAGAGACACAGACAGGCTGACAGCTCTGCTGACAGCTCTGGCCTGGGACATCCAGCAGCTCCTCTGGCCTGGGAACGGAGCTGAACGTGAGCAGGAATGGCTTTGTGGCTCATGTTAGCTTAAAGGGGTGAATGGGGTGGATTCAGTCCCACAGGATAATCCTCTGCTGCCCTGCAGAGCCTCCCTGGCAGCTGGAACCTGTCACAGGAGCTCAGGGATGCACAAAGGGGCAGTGGGGGCCCTGCTGGGAGGAGCTCTGAGCCAGGGACAGGGTCCCCATCCTGCTCCTGGGACGTGTGGCCAGGCCTTGGAGCAGCCCCTGAGATCAATGTGCTGAGCCCAAATCCCTTCCCTTGCCCTCCTCAGCTTCCTCAGCATAAAATTTCCAGTTTCACATGGCCCCGAGGGCAGTGCAGGATGGAAGGGTCAGGGGGGCACTGATCACTGCTCTGTGCTGAGCTGGCTGTGCTGGGTAGGAGGACACTGATCACTGCTCTGTGCTGAGCTGGCTGTGCTGCTGTGTTGCAGAGCGTGGTGATGATTGTGTTTGACAATGAGAAGATCCCCACGGAGCAGCTGAAGTTCTGGAAGCACTGGCACTCGCGGCAGCCCACGGCCAAGCAGAGAGTCATCGACGTGGGTACGAGGGGCTGCCACACCTGGGCTGGGCAGCTTCTGCCTCCACTGCAGGGCCTCCCTGGCTCTGGAGTCAGCCGGGGCAGGATTTGGGGGTGGGAGCCTCGGGGATGTCGCCAGTTTCTGCCCCGGTGCTGACTGCTCCTCCCCTCTCACAGCTGACTGCAAGGAGAACTTCAACACGGTGCAGAACATCGAGGAGCTGGCCTACAACGCCCTGTCCTTCGTGTGGAACATCCACGAGGAAGCCAAGGTACAAAGTGCCCGTGGAGGGAGCTGGGAATGGTGCTCAGCAAAGCTGCAGCTCCCTCCTGAGAGCCCAGCCCAGTGTCAGAGAGGGGCAGAGCCACTGCAGTGTCTGCCTGGCAGGACAGCAGGACACCGTGCCTCAGATGTGCTCAGGCACTGCCATGAGCTAACAAACACTCTGGGTACACCCAGACTGGCTCAGGGATGTTTTCTTAGTGCTGATGGATAACTCTGAAGAAAGGGTTTTGCAGCACTTCAGGGCTCTGCTCACATGTACCTGCAGCCTGTTTAAATAAGCCCCAGCTCAGGGAACAAAGAGCCCCCTCTGCAGCAGGGGGATGCAGACAGACTGACCACCCTTCTGTGGGATGTGGGATGGGGAAGGGAGCCAGGCAGGTCACAAGATCCCTTTTCACCTTAAAACCAGCAAAGTTCATTACAGCAAAGCCTTTGCAGCTCTGCTGTCTCTTCTGCATCTCAGACTCTCTCATTAACACTTTGTATCTGTGGGGATTGAAAAACAGATGAAGTAACTAAGAAAAAAAAAGAAAAGCATAAATACCCCAGGTCTCTGAAGCTTGGGAAAACCCTGCCTGGCTTTGGGATCTCAATAAGCCCAAAGGCAACCTGGGTCTTTTACAACCCAAGAGGTTAACAAATGTCTTCAAGGCAGAGCTGTCAGAAATGGAAATATGTCAGGTATGTGGCAAGCCCTGGGGGCATATCAGCAAACCTGGATTTAACTCTTAGCAGAAACTCTGCTCACTCACTGGCCTGGGGCAGGGAGAGGTGAGACTTCAGAGAGCTGGGAGTGAGGCAGGAGGGGTCAGGGGCTGGGAGCAGGAGGGGTCAGGTATTTGGGTGTTTGGCTGTTTGGGTTGGCCATGGCACCTGTTACTGCTCCCTCTCCAATTAAACTTTACCCCCCAGTGAAGAGGTTTTCTTTCCTAAGAACTGACTGGAGTTGACATCGGGTTTCAGGGCTGAAATCCTCAGCTGAGGGAGCTCTTGGAGCTTCTCCACCTGCAAATCTGTCCCCAGGGTCCAGGGGAATTCCAAGGTCACAGCAGTGAATTGGCAGTTTGGAGATAGAATTTGGATTCGAGCTGTGCTCAGCTTTCCTTCCAGAGTTCCCCCTGGAGTTAACTCCCTCCTGGTGATAAAAGAGCCCAGAGTGGGATGAATATTTATTTAAGCAGCACTGCTGGGCAATTCCTGAGGCTGCAGCCTTGCCCTCCTCCCTTCCTGCAGGGCTTTGCTGTCTGAGGGTCCCTTTCAAATGAAAGATCAGAAATATCAGCAAGAACATCCCCAGGCAGGATTTTGGGGGTGGAGAGGCCGGGTTAAAGAGCTGGAATAGGTGTGGGGGGAGAGGCTCAGGTGGAATCCAACTGCTGCCCTGCCAGGCTGGCCCTGGGAGGTTTCCAGCAGCACCAACGCTGTCCCTGTTTGCAGGTGTTCATTGGGGTGAACTGCCTGAGCACAGACTTCTCCTCGCAGAAGGGGGTGAAGGGGGTGCCCCTGAACCTGCAGATCGACACCTACGACTGTGGCAGTGGCAGCAGCCAGCTGGTGCACAGGGCTGTGTGCCAGATCAAGATCTTCTGTGACAAGGTACAGCTCTCCCTCCACCATTCCAAAACACAGCTGGCCTGAGGCCCCAGAGTAAAACCAGAAAGGCTGAGAGAGCCTGGAACAGCCCAGCCCTCTGACTGTGCCTCACAGTAAACTCTATTTCTGACTCTGGTTTTGACCAGTTGTTAAATATCAAAAGAGATGAGAATTTCCTTGGAGGTTCTTCCCCAATCTCAGATATCTTCCCATAGAAAAATTTCTCACAGCTATTCTTGCCTGTGTGTTTTGTTTTTAGAAGCAAATTTTATTTTTATTTTTCTAATTTATGAGTGTCAGAGAGTCTTGGCTTGGGCTGGGGAAGGCCCCTGAGGTGGCCATTTCTGAGTCAAGGCTGCCTTCACCTCGATGTGTCACACACCACAGGTGGCCATGGAACCAATGTTGGAAATGTCAGTGTCCTAAATTTCACTGGATCTTCCCACAGGGAGCAGAGAGGAAAATGAGGGATGATGAAAGGAAACAGTTCAGAAGGAAAGGAAAGTGCCTGGACTCCAACAACAATGGTGAGCTCCTGCGTGTGCTCCGTGCTGAAATCCCCGCCGGTTCCCTCCCATGGATCTTGGCTGCCCTCAGCCCCCTGGCAGCCAGGCCCCTGCTGGGCTCCTTCCAGCCCCAGCGTCCTCAGGAGCTCCCCCAGCCCCTGCCACGGCTCTGGGCTGCCCTGGAGGTGCTGCCGTCCTTGGGAAGGAGCTGCCCTGTCCCAGCGCGAGGGCTGAGATGAACTGGACTCTCCGTCTGTAGGTCTGAAAGGCTGTTTGCTCTCTGGCTTCAGAGGGAACGAGATCACCTTCCTGCGGCCCGAGAGCGACCTGGAGACGCAGCCCGTGCTCTTCATCCCCAACGTGCATTTCTCCGCCCCCCAGAGGTGTGGCTCGGTGAGTGCCCCGGCCTGGCTGCCCCTCCCGGCCTGAGCCGAGCCCCCAGAGCCCCCGGAATGCGGGGACAGCCCCAAGCTCAGCCCAGCTTTGTGGGATTGAGGTGAACTCCGTGTCCTGAGGGCCCGGCCATGCAGCAGTGCAGGGTGAGAGAACCTCTGCAGGTATCCCCGTGCTTTACACACCTGCAGAGCACTGCAGGGGGAGCAAAAATAGCAGTAGAAAATAAATGATAGCAAAATGTGACCATCTCAGTCCCTGTGTGGGTGGGACATCCCCCCACTGTCCTCATCCAGTGTCCTTCAGAGCTGCTCAGCATCCCCTGCCTCAGTTTGTCAAAACCAGGGAATCTGGGGAAGTTCTTTATATCAAATTTCATTTAATCTAAGAAACAGATGTTTGGGTTTAATTGTGTGGGAAAACCGATGGGTCAGGAGGAGGGAAATCGTGTTTAAAGTGTGCCCAAGATGCCTCCCCAGCCTGTCCAGCACACAGTGATGCTGTGCAAACTCACAGATCCATTTCCTTTGCATTCCAGGTGCTCCCTCCTGCTGTTCCCAACTCTGCAAACAGGTGAGGATGCACAGTGTGCATTTCCCATCCATCAGCTGCTCAGTTCCTTTGGGAATGCCAGGGCTGTGGGGTACCCCAGGGCAGGATAACACAGCTCAGAGTCTCCCTGATGCCCTGAGAGTCAGAACATGAGTTAAGCCTTGTCCTGGCAGGGACTCAGGCCTGCAGAAACACGGACACATTTCTGTCCCTGTCAGAGTCACTCCAACACGAGCTGCTCCCTGATTGTCCTGCTGTTCTCATGGGGACAATGTCTGAAAGGGAGAATAAAAGATCATAACTGTCCCTGAGGGCTCAAATACCCAGAGGCTGGAAAATAATCTGGAATTAAGTGAAATCACACTTGAAAAGCAGAATCTCCCCTAGCCTGGGCCCTCTGTGTGGGGATTCCAGTGCCCCACAGGAGGTGCAGAAGCTTTTGGGTTTTTGGTGACCCCAAACCCTCTGCAGGCCCTCCCTGAGCTGTCCGTGTGCTGCTGTAATTACAAACCATCTAATTGCTGGCTGGCTGTTGGAGTGAGTGGCTGCTCAGGCAGAGGCTGAGCAGCTGCAGGGGTTTGTGCTCCTGCTCTGTGCCCTCCTGAGTGTGTTTGTCCCTGCCCAGGCTGCCCCTCAAGCGGAGCGGGGCCTCCTTCGCCGACGACTTCGAGCCGGTGCCCCCAAAGCACAGCAAGGACGAAGATCCCCAGAGAGGTAACCCTGGGATCCCCAACTCCCTGAGCCACAGGGCTTTGGGAGCGTGGCAAAGCCCCTGACCAGGCCCTGTCCTCCTGCAGTGCTGCTCTACGTGCGCAGGGAGTCCGAGGAGGTGTTTGATGCTCTCATGTTGAAGACCCCGGATCTGCAGGGCCTCAGGACAGCTGTGAGTGTCCCCAGACCCCCTGGGAATGGACAAACTGCAGAAAAAAGGGAATGGGATTGGTGAACAGGGAGCTGGACACGGGCTGCTCATCTCTCCTGCCTGCTCTCCCTTGGCAATGGGAATGGGAATGGAGCGGGAGCTGAGCTGTCCCAAGAGCTCCTGGCGTGGCTGTGTTGAGCTGCGGAGGGAGGATCACACCTCCTGCCCCATCCAGATCCTCAGGGAAGTCTCCTCTTGTGACAGCACATTCATATTTTCCACTGTCAAACACCTTTTCCATTCTCCAGGCTGGGATGTGTGATCTGAAACTCTCCCTGGCCTCGTGCTGGAATTCCCTGGCCGTGTTTGAGGAGCACAAGGACATATTTCTGTCATGGTTATCAGCAGCATCTCTGATAACCCAGCCCTCTCTGGAGACTGCTGGGAAGGAAACAAACAATAAACCTCCCAGATTTGGGATGGCTTTATGGCTGCACTTTAAGCTCTGTTGGTTTTACAAACTTTTAAAAATAGGGCGTTTTAAAAATGTCAGCACGGCGGATTCTTTGCCATCTTCTCCTTCCCCCATCCCTCACCACAGAGAGTCAAAAACCTCATGGAAAATGCTTGGCAAAAACGTAGAAAACTCCTGCCACCCCAAGACCAAAACTGAGCTTGCCCAGGGGAATGTTCAGGTCATGGTTTTGTTCTCTGCAGTAAAACTGAGGGGGAATCCTTTGCTGCTGAACTCTCTGGCTTGCTGTTATCTTTGATTTTTATCATGGGAATTTCACTTTACAAGTATGAGGAATTGCCATGTTTTCTCTCACAGATTTCAGAAAAATATGGGCTTCCTGAAGAAAGCATTTATAAAGTCTACAAAAAGTGCAAAAGAGGGTAAGCTAATCTCTCATCTGCTTTTCTGCTGTGCCTCCAGAGCTGCTCTCTCCAGGCCCTGCCATTGGCTCCAGAGCATTTTAACAAGATAATAAAAGGTAGAGCCATGGCAGGCTCTGCTATTTGGAGCATATAAAACTCAGATCTTTCTGGGCTTTAAAGATTTGGGATAATGCTTGTTTGTATTATATTTGTTTGGAGGGTAAAGTCTCCCAAGGAAAGGAAGTTGGGTGAAGGTGGAACTGTTTGGGGAGTCTGGTGGTGATCCTTGGTCTCAGTCTGAGAGCCTGAGGTTATGGAGAACTTATCAGAGAGGGATCAGTGTTTGCTGCTCCAAAAAATGCTGGAATGTCCCTGGCTCAGCAAGAGGGGTGGGCCATAGTGAGCCTCTGAATTCAGCAGGAGTTCTTCCACCTGCTGCTCATCCCTTAGCCCCAGAAATGGGAATTTTCTGCCCAAAGGAAAAGACCAGCACTGGTGGCTTCAGGGGAGAGGCCACCTCACTCAGTTCGGCTTTGGTTTTGTTCATGCCTTGATCTGATAAGCAGAGAGTGTTTGGTGATGACTGAGAGGGAAACCAGGCAGGAGGAGCAAAGAGGTATCTCGTGAAAAGGAAAGGCCACACCTGGAAATTAGATTAAATAAATAATTTTGACACCTGGTTTAATGAAGGCTGATGTGACCCATGCCAACAGCTACTCCTGAGGTGTGGGGAGATTGGAGATTGCTCCTCTCAGGCTGGTGGCAGGGTCAGGCCCAGCTTCCTGCTCCCCCAGATTTAATTTTCAATAATTTTGTCCTATTGCTCCACCCTAAACAATCTTCTGCTGGTAATTACAGCTTGAGGGGCAGATCTTCATCAGGTGAGAGCCAGTGCAGCTCAGTGGGACTGCCTGGCCTGGCAGCAGGGCAGGACCTGCCCCAGCCATGGCCCTTCCACAGGGGTGAGCTCAGCACATGGACTCGGTCCCAGGGTGACTCAGGAGCAATAATGAGCAATTTTGGATCTTGGTGAGGTTTGGTCTGGAGGAACAATCCAGGGCTGATTCCTGATCAGCACCCCTGGGATCGTTTGTGGTTAGCAATCAGATGGGAGCACAGCACAAGAGGCACAGGTGACTTCTCTGGCTCCTGCTCTGGGGCACGCAGAGATGAAGGGATCAGCTCTGCTGGGGAAGCTCCTGGGTACCCACAGAGTCTGTGGGGCACCTGCTGGAGGCCAGAGCTGGAGCCAGGGCTCGGGGTGCTGCTGGGGCTGGTGCAGCCAGGAGGATTCTGATGTACCAGGCAGGGCCAGAGCCCCAGTCCCAGCAGCCCCTGGAATTCCTGCCTGTGCCATGACAGAGCTCCCAGGCTTGGTGAATGTTCTGTGCTGGGTCTTCCCTTGTCTTGTGCCGTGGCTTTAATTAATTAATTAGCAGTGGTTGAGCCCCTCACACTGGGGAAGGTGAACTGCTTTCAATGTGCTGCATCTGACCCAGCCATTCTTCTCTGCAGGATCCTGGTGAACATGGACAACAACATCATCCAGCACTACAGCAACCACATGGCCTTTCTGCTGGACATGGTAGAGGCAGAGAACAAGTTCCAGATCATCCTCAAAGAGCTCTAAAGAGCTGCAGGCAGCACTTCCTGGCACTTCTCTCCGAGCTGGCACGTGTGACCCCGCAGAACTCAGCCCTGTGCCCGTTCTTGTTGCCTTGACTTGAACCCCCATGGCCCCGGGGCTGGGCCACAGACTGCTGTGACATCATCCTGTGAACGTGGAACTTGGCTCTGTTGACTTTATTATTATTATTATTATTATTATTATTTTTTATTATATTTTATTCCCTTCTGGCAGCGGGCCTGAGCTGCCATTTCAGAGCTGGGCACACGAAGTGACACTGCCAGGCCTGGGCACAGAGCAGAGCTGGTGGCCCTGGCAGGGAGCGATGCCAGCCAGGCCTTGGCCTCTGCACAGCCCCTGCAGAGCTTTCCCAGCAGGGCTGAGCCTGGCTCTGAGCTCCCCTCTGGCACAGAGACTCTGCCAGCTGCAGCCACAGCTCTGCTGAATGGACACCGCCTGCTCAACACCCTCCCTGCACATCTCTGACTGTAAATACCACGGAGGCCTCCACAACCCCTGTTTATACATTTCTGTGTTGTTCCTTTTGTATTTTATATGTGTATAAATATGCATTGTTTTATACTGGACTCAGTATGGTGACACAGAGCATTTCAAACACAGGCTGCTTCACATTTCTCCGTGAACTCCTTTTGTAACTGTGTTTTTGGTTGTGTTGTTTTGGATATTCTGTAGTAATAAAGGCTCAAGGACTGAAAATGAACCATTTCCCCCAGCTCTGGAGTTGGAATGGGCTGGCCAGGAGCCAGGGCAGTGAGGTGACCCCAGAGGCACCAAAAGGGCTCCAGGATGGTTTTGGCCAAGGTCTGTCCCCTCTGCAGCCACCATGTCCAGCTGTGTCACCAGGTGGGACTGGGTCCCTGAACTCCTGTGCTCAAACTGCCTCAAGCTGCTTCCCATTTAGGTCATCAGATGCCAAGGGGAGCCCTGTATTTTCTAATTAATCCTCTGACCAATGAAAACCAGGGCCTTTCCTCCTCCCTCTTCTTCATCCTCTGCTTTTCCTGGCCACGTTAAAGATGAACCTGAGGCCTGTGAGTGGGGAGGAAAGAAAGAGCCCTGGGAAGAGGATTTGGAAATGCTGGACTGTGTCAGCTTGGTGAGTTTTGGATTACTTCAGTCCTGTTTGAGGATGGCCTCTCAGATGAAACACAGATAAGCAGAAGGTTTTATCAGCCTTTGGGATCTCTCCAGCACTCCTTCCCCTCAGATCACAAACTCCTTCTTCAGCAGGATGGCTCTGATTCAGTGTTGATTCTGGGAGTCCTCCTACAGCAGAATTTCAGCTCCAGTTCAAACCAGTCCAATCCCCCAGTGCTCAGTGTCACCAGCTGAAAGCTGCAGGTCCCCTGTGCCCTGCTGTGTCAGGGGAGTGTGGGGACAGATGGGGAGGGCTGCAGGCAGCCCTGGGCTGTTGTGTGCACGCAGAGCTGGGGGGTCTGGGGACCCCTCACCCCTCAGTGAGTTGCTCTCAAAGTCTGATTTTCCTGCCAGACAAACATTTACCCATGTGAGCCTCAGTTCCTGCAGCAGCACCACTCCTGAGTTACAGCAGCAAAAGCCATCTCAGGGGTAACTTTATGTTCCCAGCAGAGCAAGGATGAACTTTGGTGGACGTTATGGGGCTCTCGTTCCCACAAACCCATCCTGGCTTTCGCAGAGGCTGCAGCTCCCCGGGTGTGCTCTGGGGAGGGATGGAGGCAGAGACCCGGGCGGTTTTCCCTGCGCGGGTCGGGGCAGTCCCGGCTGTGCCGGGCTGAGTCCCGGTGCCGGCTGCGTGCAGGGAAACGCTGCCGGGGCAGTCCCCAGCCCTGCCCGCCGAGGTGGGTGTTTTGCTGACTGGCTCAGTATCGCTCATCCCTTCCAGCCAAGGCGAGTTGCTGGGAGGTTGCGTAAAGCAGAGCTCCCAAATATGTGCGAGCATTCCTGACTCCTCGCCCGGAGCCCACCAGTTCCTTTTGAAGATTGAGATAGGAGCGATGAGGGCGATTTTCACCCCGAGCACCGAAGGTCGTGTGAAAGCAGCGAGGGATTGCACAGGGCTCCCTCGGGAGCTGCTCGGGGGTGGCAGAGGGGGTGTCTGGACTCGTGCTGAGCACAGGGTGTGACAGACCCCAGTGCCCGTCCCTGGGCCAGCAGCATCTGCCCCCTGCCCTTCTCCCTGACTCCCACCCCCCTCCAGGGTGGCTCCCCAGCCTCCAGCACTGCGAGTTCTCAGGAAAACACAGAGGAGCCCATTGCTTGTTTTAATTACTCAATATCCACAAACTGGAAGCTTTCAAACCGATTTTAGTTAATGATCATCTCCCAGTTCTTAGGACTGAGCACCACTAATTAGCTGCCCGTGAGCCAGGCCTGGCAGGCCAGCACAGGCCTGCTGATGTGAGCAGAGTCTGAGGGAAATCCTGACACAGGAATCCCACTCTGGCATCCCAGCTGGGCAGGAAGGAAAACTTCCCCAGTGCTCCTGGTGAAAAAGTGCCCACAGAGACAGAGATGCATAAAAAGGAGCAGCAGTGAGAGCTGAGTTGTGCAAGAGCTCTGGTATCCCCAGCGCTGGGTGGAGGGCTCTGCTCCTCACTTCTACAAACAACACCCAGTTTCTGTGTCTTTATTCGTGCTTATTCACTGCTTGCATCATCAGGCAGGCAGCTGAGGAGCTCGGTGTGTGGTGTGGCTCTGCAGGGCTGTGAAGGAAAAACAGCATCCTGTGTTTTGTTAGGACACCCACACACGTGTCCGGAGGTGCCCTGGTGCTGTGCTGGGCAAGGCAGGAGAGGATTAAAGTCAGGGAAGTCAAACCCTGCCTGCATCTGTTTGTGAGTGTGCAGAGCTTTAATGAATCTGCTGAGGGCTCCCCCAGCTCTCATTTATTTCCCCAGGTAGTGCCTTGGATTTGTAGAATGAAATTTTGGGTGAGGTGGGCACTAGAACCCCCAGAGCTGTGGGACTGTCCTGGAATCATCAGCTGGAAAGTGGCCACAGAATGAGAGCTCAGTGCTCACAGTCAGGGAGGACATTACCTGGGATTTACCTCAGTGAGCTGCGGGTTGGTTTGGCTGGGAGTGCTGAGCCCTGGCTGTGAGACAGCCCAGGCATGGACTGCTGGATAAGCAGCGTTTGGTGAAGCTGCTGTGTGTCAGCCCCTGACTGACTGAACTGTGATTGTGCCTCTGCTCTTTGGGGCAGCTCCGGGCAGCTCTGTGTGCTCGTGCACTGGTGTGGCATTGCTGGGTTTCTCATCCATAAAAGACTGATGAAAAGCAGACTCTGTCTGCTCTCCCAGCAATTCATCACCTCCCAGAAGGACCTGGGGATCTTAGAAGGGATAAACAGGGCAAGAAATGAGTGTGAATAACTGAAAAATAATGTCAGCTGAGCCTGCCTGGCGACAACGAGCCAACGGGCACGGAGGGACCGCGCGCGGCCCCGCAGCTCCGCCCCGGGGGAGCCGGGCTCTGCCTCCAGCCCGGGGCGCGCTCGGCAGGATCCGGGCAGGAAGAAGGGACGGAGATGGGTCTGTGGCTGTGCCGCCTCACCGGTGCTGCTGTCAGGGTGGGCACCCAGCTCTGCCGCTGCCCCTGCTCTGCCTGGGCGCTGTGTTTAACCCGTTCCTCTCCGAGGTGGGTCCCTCCTCCTGCTTCCCCAGGTACTTTCTGATTCCAAGCTGCAGGATGTGTTTCTTCTCCCATTTCACTCAGTTCTGGGGGAGGAAGGCTCTGGTGAAGCCAGAGCAAAGAGGTGCTGGGGTTTCTGATGCTGCTCTGTGCCCCCACCCTGTCCCCTGCAAGTGCTCCCCTCTTCCCATCAAAGAGAGGAATTGTGCAGCTGGAATGTGTTGTACCAACAGTCAGTGATGTGAGTTTTACACACACAGAACTCACAGAACCTGTTTGTCCAAAGCCCTGACAGTCAGTGATGCTTTAATGGCCTTTACACTGCAAACAATCTTTTATTTTTTCAACCTTACCTTTAAAAATAATACTGTAAAATATGAACCAGCCAAGCTGGACAAGGAGCTGGTGGTGAGGACTCCCGAGCTGCTGTGTGGCCCTCAGGGTGATGCTTAATCCTTCTAAGCCAAAATCAGTGGGAGATGAAGAGCTCTGGGAAGTGGAAGCGCTATGGACAGCCTGTGGTGTTTATTGTAAAATCCATGGACGTGCCATGGTCCAGCCCTGCAGAGACCTGGCTGCTCCCCTGTGCAGGCAGTGCTGGAACAGGACAGGGATGCCAAAGGGCCCCAGCTGGAGCCCCTGCTGCCCTCCCACAGCACAGGGAGCAGGCTCTAAGGCTGCAGCTGGGTGTGGAGTGTTTGTGTGTTTTCTGATAACAGGCTGTGGATCTTCCCTCCTCATATTTAATTTGCCCTTTCCTCCAGCCCTCTGTCCTTATCAAATCCCTCCTGGCATTGCTTCCCTCCCAGCTTCCTATTCCCCAAACCCCTGATAGAAGATCCAGCTGCTGAGAGATGTAGTAAAGATTTCCCTGTTGGGTAAGGAGAGCCCTGGGCTTTCTCATGGGCTCATTCTTTTCCACGGTCAGGAATTTATTGATGATCTTAATCTCAGGCCTGCAACGTCACTGTGTGGTGACAATAAATGTTTTTGAACGATCTGCTGATGGATTTATTTGTCTTCCCATGAGGATCCCGAGGGGTGGGAGGCTTGGGAGAGTTTCTGTCGTGTCTTTTCATCCCTCTGAAGAGATGGCAGGATGGAATAGCTGGGAATGGCAGTTCTGGCTCCCAGGAAGCACCGTTACAGGGAGCCTCTCTCCAGCTCCCATTGCCAGCCCGGCAGGGGAAATGGCCAGGGGAAATGGCCAGGGGAAATGGCCAGGTTTATCCAGCAGCTGCCCTGGCTGCTGTGCAGACAGGAGTGTCCCTCCCCATTCCTGCCCCAGAGTCCCCACATCCTCAGAGCTCCTCTGGGGAGAGTTCAGGCACAAAACCAGCCCAAAGCCTCTGCTTGGGATGTGAGGAATCTTCTTCCAGGTGAGGTGTGCTCTGGCTTCTTGCTCCATGCCATGGGGATAAGAAGTGGCCCCCACATCCCAGGGTGGTGCAGGTTTAATTACTGTTTGTAAATGTCGGGGAGATCAGCTGATAAAGGGCCCCTGATCCACTGCTCCAGGCTGTTCCCAGCCCACACTGCCCTTCCAGGCACTGCCACCTCCCAGCCACTTCCTGGGGACAACAGCCACCCCCTTGGCACCAGGACACTCTGGGATCACCCTCCTGGGATGGATTTTCATGTATCCCATGGCAGTGGGGTGTCTTCCAGGCTGCACTCACCTGGAAGGAGTCTTTGCCTCCCTGCTGGGTTTGTGTGGCTGAGGCTGCAGGCTCTAGAATAAATCTGGAGTTCATTCCTTGTTCCTTGTTAGGTGGGAAGTCTTTGACTGGAAGATGTTATTCCCTGGTGAGGGAATCCATGTTGGGATGACCTACAAGACAAACAGGAAAGGGATGTAAATACCAGGCACTGAGGAAGGAGAGTGCATCCAGCAGGGAATGTGAGAAAGGGAAAGAACCAGTGTGACAGGAGCGTGTGGGGGAGCTGCTGCTGGACTGGGAAGGTGCTGGGCAGAGCTGATTTCCAGGGACACTGATAAGGCAACACTGAAGTCAGTCCTGAGCCCAGGAACAAAAGCACCATTAGCAATTTCAGGGAATCAAACAGGAGAGCTCCCAGCTGCTGTCAGCTCCCAGATAAACTCTGTGCCCTCACCCCAGGTCTCACCCTCAGGGGCAAAGGGCCAGGAGATCTTTTGAAGCTTGGTGCATTATGCACCAGTGTGGCTTCTCCTGAAGTCTGTGGCATTTCCAGTGTTGTGCGGTGTTCTGGTGATCCCTTGCAGCTACTCCAAAGTCCCAGGGTGGTTTCTGGATGGTTCTCCCAGCAGAGGTTCAAAGGTACCTTCCCAGTCAGCCCAACATGCCCTAAGAAGGTCTGGCTGTGTGTGAAGGAGCTCCATGGGGAGCAGAGCCAAGGTCAGCAGCACCATCCTCCCTCCCTCCCAGCTCCAGGATCACAGACATGGAGAAAGCCATTCCCCAAATTTTTCCAAATTAACTCCTCTTGTGGTTTGGGCTACAAACACTGCCAGGGCAAAGTGGTACTGCTTTGCTTGCAGAAATGGTGAGTTTCAGAAGGAAAAAGGGCTTGGGGATGCCTTTGAATTGCCTTTACCTGTGGGTGATGACCAACAAAGGCAAAGCCACGTTTCAAAGCCAGATGTCTCCCTGTGAGTGGCTACAGCTGCCAGCAGCACTCACCAAAATCTGGGAGAGCTTCCCAGGGGTAGGAAGAGCTCTCTGGGACTGCCCAGGACCTGACACTGGCAGGAAATGTCTCTGTGTGGCTGCTGTGTCCACAATCCTCCTTCACCTCTATGTGTCAGATTTTGTTCAGGGCCCCAGAATTCCAGGAGAGGGAATTTTGGGACTCTGTGGTGCCAAGAGTTGTGTGAGTTACCTTAAATCATAGCATAGATCACAGTGACATGGGACAAAATCCTTTGGATTGCCAGGATGCAGCTTTACCTGCTGCAACCTCCTCTGGGATTTCAAGCCTTTATTGCTGACTCTTAGATTGACTTTGCTAATGGACTGTAATGAGAGGAAGCACCTGATGGCCAGGCCTCATCAGTGATGGGGAGTGTCCAGCTCAAGCTGGAGAGGAGAGGGGTGAGAAAGCTCCTGGATTACAGATTCAGACACAAAAAGATGATGCTTTTCCCTTTTTTCTCCTTGTTTCCTGTGGCAAGCTGGTGACGTGCTGAGATGTTGAACTGCCTGTGTAGTGATACAGGGTTTGGTCCCAGAGCTGAGGATGGCTTTGGGGTCTGCTTGGACACTTTCCTTGTTTCTCACTCCTTTTCTTCCCCCTCAGTTTTAACCTGTCACTCAAAAGCAGATCCTAGATCCTCCAGTGACTACACAAAAGCTCCTTTTTGCTGAGGGAGAGCAGTGACCACGAAACTGCAGGATCTGTCCACCTTCTTCTTCTGAGATATCTCTTTGTCTATAGCCATCAATTATCAGCCACTGCCATCTTTTAAATAGATAGTTTCCTGTTCTGCCTCTTGTAGGTTAGATATTATCTCCCCCAGTAAATCATGAGTCAGTGATTAATTCAAGAAGGCCGTTCCCAGAAGCAAATTCTTACAATGTTAAAATTAATACGATGCAGAGCCATTATACCATGATAGAGAAAATAATTATGGCCTGCAAAGCAGTTTAATCAACAGAGAACATGCTGGGGCAGGTGCTCAGCCTGAGTCACTGCAGCAGAGCTCAGAGTCCCGCAGCAGGGGCTGGGAGTGAGCAGGACTGAGGCCCAGCACTGCTCCCTGTGCTCTCTGCACACCCAGACTGGGAGGGAAAGCACCTCTGCTGATGTATCAACACCATCAAGTGACTGGAAGAGCATGAGTTGCTTCAGGAGCGTGCTTGCAGGCAGTTAAGGTGTCTCAGCTGATGAGTGGCAGCTTATTAAGCTGATTAAGCTGTGTGTTCACTCGGTGTTAAGCAGCTCTGCAAAGTCATCAGATATTGTGGAGTCTGCCTCAGCACAGGGGATGGGGCTGCTCCAGGAGCACTCTCAGAGGGCACAGCTCACTGGGGAATGGCTCAAAACCGGGGAAAAACACAAAAACTCCCTCTAGAAAGAACAAAACCCCAAAGCAATCTGAGCTACAGCAAGCCACCGCGACAGGGACAGAGCAGGCCAGGAGGTGTGTGTATGTTATTATAACCCATCTGATAACGGCTGATGACACTCTCTTAACAGCTCCCACATCTCCAACAGCCTGAGAATTCCTGTGGATGAGGGCTTACAACACCCTGTGCAGCCTGGGCACCTGCAGGGCTGGGCAGCAGGCACAGAACAGTTAAGTGACTTGCACAAGGGTGAATCAGCAGGACTTGAGGAACTCAACCTGAAGGCAGGTGCTGAGCTGCAGGAACTGATACAGCTCCACAGCAATGCCACCAGGAGTGACCCTGGTACAGCTCCCAGCAGTGCCACCAGGAGTGACCCTGGTACAGCTCCCAGCAGTGCCTCCAGGTGAGACCCTGGCACAGCTCCCAGCAGTGCCACCAGGAGTGACCCTGGCACAGCTCCCAGCAGTGCCACCAGGTGAGACCCTGCAGCCCCTGAGCCCAGCAGTGCCACCAGGTGAGACCCTGGTACAGCTCCCAGCAGTGCCACCAGGAGTGACCCTGGTACAGCTCCCAGCAGTGCCACCAGGTGAGACCCTGGCACAGCTCCCAGCAGTGCCTCCAGGTGAGACCCTGCACCTCCTGAGCCCAGCAGTGCCACCAGGTGAGACCCTGGTACAGCTCCACGGCAGTGCCACCAGGTGAGACCCTGCTCCCCCTGAGCCCAGCAGTGCCACCAGGTGTCACCTGCCCGTGTCTTTTTTAGAGTTAGGGTGGCCAGAACCAAACCCACCACCCCAGCTGCTATTATTGTAGTTCCTGTTTTGCTTTCCAAGTCACACAAATTTCATGCTTTAATTTTAACTGTGCATCGAGGTAGGTGCCTTCAGAGTTTCAAAATTGTAATCCTTTAATGCAAGCCTCCTGTTGCATGGAAAGCTGAGTGATTCTGGGGATGGGGAAGATCAAATTTCTCTGCTGTCTACAGAGCAATTTGTATGGACTGGGAGCCACAGCACATCTAAAATCCCACCTGTAACTTCTGAGCTGGGCCTAATTAATGCAGCATGTGGGCAGAATGCTTTATTTGCAGTACCACACCTTTCCTGCCTCCCTTCTTTTCCTGGGCTTTTCAAAAAGAGGACTGGGCAGGATTCTATTTATAGAGCCAAATAAATCCAGCCCTGCCTGTGTTGTACGTGATCCCTCCAGCTTTTCAGATGTGGTCCCAAGAAGGGCTGAATGCCCTTCATGTCCTACTTCTGCCAATCCCAGTGGGAACTGGAAGGTCTGGGACCATGAAGATAAAAGAACAGCTTTATACTAACACAAATGTGAAATTATTCCAGTGTGTAGGATGGGAAGAACTGAAGTTCCTGGTCTTTAGGAACATTGTGTGAACTTCATTAATTGTCTTGTCTGCCAGTTACCAATGGAAAACACTCTGGAGGTGCCTTGGTTCCTCTTCTGGTGACTTGAGAGTTGGATTCTGGCAGTGATCCCATGTCCCCTCCCCAAATGGCACAGAAGGCAGAGAACAGGGAAGGCCTGGGATTGAAGAACAAGGCAATGGCAGCTGAGGAGCAAATGAAGCAGCTGGGGCATGACTGCACTCATAGAGACACGAGGATGAAGGGGTTTGACTGTGTTTGGCAGGAGCAAGAAGGAGCAGGGAAGAAGGCAGGCTCAAAGGAGGGGAATGGATGAGCCAAGGGCAGATTAAAAACCCCATCCAGATGGAAGCTGTGCTTGGCCACAGCAGCAGCAACCCCGGAATGACTCAAACCCCTCCAGGAACCACCAGGAATGGCTGGGAGGGGAATGGAGGCTCCTGCTCTGCTTGGCCTTACCAAAGGCTGAGGGGAAGAGTGGCAGGGAGTGGGCAGGCAGTGCTGGCTGCTGCAGAAGCTGCTGATTTACAGTGAGATCACAGGGAACTCCTCCTGCTCCCTTTTCCTCCCTCAGCTGAGCTGTTCCTGGCTGCGTGCACGGACAAGTGGAACGGTGCTACTATGGTGCTAAAAATAACAAACCCCAAATATGGGCCACTCCATGAAAATGGGAGAGCTCTGCAAGGAATGAGAGGCCAAGGAATCAGTCTTCTGCTGGATTCAGCCTTTCCTGTAAAAATACCCCTTGAGTTATCAAGCAGCTCAGCACAAAATCATCTTTTCCACTCATTTTTCTTTGTACGAAAATGTTTCAGGACAGCTCAAAATTTGAGGTGTGTGCTGCAACTCCACGAACTTGAGCAGAGCTGCTCTGACTTGGGCTGCTCCAAAATTACAGGGATTTCTGAAGATGTGGTCTGAGGGTTCACCTGCAGGGAGCAGGATCCTGAGGCAGCTGTTCCTTATCAACAACCAGAACCAGAACCAGAAGAGAGCCTGCACTGCCCTGGCCACAGGGTCCCTCTCCACGTGGCCCTGCCATGTGCTCGAGGTTGTCCAGCCCGTGCCCCGTGGCCAGCGGGGTTGTGCTGAGGGAAGCAGGACCTGCCCAATTCTGCTGGAGCTGATTATTAAAATTGCAGCAGGTTTCCAGAGCAGCTGATAAAAAACTGCATCTGCAAGCTCCTTCTGCCCTGCTGCTGCCAGGCTTGGCTGCTGCTGCCCAGCCTGGAGGGCTGGATGCAATCCCTGGCCAGCCAGGGCAGCTCCTGTGGGCAGCACGTTCTGATTCCTTCCAGGACAGCATGTGCTGGGAAAGGCTCTGAAGCCCTTCTCCCCTCCTGAGCATGCAGCCCTGGGTTTGGCACATCCATCATCACCCAGTGCTGCTGAGGGTAACTGGAGATCAGGCACCTCCACGCCCTTGGAGATTCAGCTCCTGCACGCCTCAGAGTGCCAGGAATTGTGTTTGGGTGATGCAAGGGAAACCCAGCAGCAGCTCCCAGCCCCAGTGGCTGGGTCCTGCAGGGGTGAACTGGCAGAGTGACACAAGTGGGTCAAGTCACCTCTTGGGTGTTCCAGGTCAGGCACTGAGAGACAAATAAGCTCCTTCCACTGCCTAAATTGCAAGTGGGTAACTTCCTGTGCTGGCATTTATCCCTGACTCAAGGAATGTGCTCCAGAATGGCTGAGGGGGACACGGCCAAGTCCTTCAGCTGGGGGAAACCAAGGCAGCAGCCCCCAAAAGGCCTGGTGTTGATGTCTCAGTGCCTCCCCTTGTGACCTGCTGCAGGAACTCTTCTCCAGGGATAAAGCCTCGGAGAGCAGGAGCCAAGCCCTTGTGTAGTTTGTGGTTTGGCCTGCTGCCCACTCTGCCCTTCGAGCAGGAAATTCTCAAAGGGAAGGGAGTGCTTTGAGGAGCTCCCTGCAGACTCTGCCTGCTCTGCTTCAGTCACAGCTCAGCATCAGGTCAGCTGGCTCTGCTGGAAGCTGACCAGGCAGACTGATGGCGCCTACACAAAGTCTTTAAGCAACTTCTCCACCTTGATCATTTTCCCCTCATCTTTTTTTGTCTTTTACGTCCTTGATTGCTGTTATTCAACCCTAAGATAATGCGCTCCTGATATCACTGAGATGGGAGAGACAAGCAAGGAGCAAGAGATCAAAGCAAGGAGAAGAAAGAGAAGATGCTAAAGGCAGGAGAAGAAAGAGGGGAAGATGCCAAACACCTCCTTGATGTACCTACTTTACATACCCGGTACCGAGTTTCAGAAATCCTTCCTGCACGTAATTTTGGGAGTTCTGGGGTTACCACGTAGTCCCCAGACAGCGGGAGGCTGTGGAAGGGCATCCTCCTTCCCCCAGCTGAGGAAGCAGCTGGGAAGGTGCATCCAGGAAGCCCAGGAGGCCCTTGGCACCTGCGAGTGCTGGCTGGGAAAGCGCCGCGGGTTTAACGCATCCTTCTGCTTCCCTCTGCTGGTGGGAGGAGGGCGGATGGAATTCCCGACACCTGGGAGCCGCGGGAAGGGCAGCACGGGCAGGGAGAGGGGCCGGAACCCAGGGAACTCCTCTGGCTGCCCTGGAGGGCTCGAGCCCCTGCCCGGGGGGCTCAGAGACCCTGGCACAGAGCCCAGGACCCCTGTGCCTTTGATCTTGACCCATGGAAAAAATTGCCAACCTTATATGAAGATTTACAAGCCATGAAAGTTTAAGTAGAATGACAGTGAATTTATCACAGGGTGAAAAATAGATTTTTGAGGTTTTTAGACAGGAGAAAGACTTTTATAGATAAGAAACGATAAACAGCCTTGAGAAGGAGAACTGAAGAGCTCTGACTCCTTCTTTGAGCACTGGGCTGGGAAAATAAATTTTCTAACACACCTTGGGGTGACTGGGAGCAGCAGAGATCCCAAGAGAGAGGGGACACCCCTGGTGGTGTCCCTGCACAAGGATGAGCTGCAGCAGTGCTGAAGAAATGCCAGGTGTGCGTCTGGGGGGCTCAAACACCCGGGACAAACAGGGCCAGGGCTGCTGGGTGGGACACAGGGAGGTGGCACAAGTGAGAGCATCCACCAGGCTTAAACCACTCATATTGCATTGCCATTTCTCCTGCTATTATCAGTTGAGATTATAAAGTTAATGTAATGACTTTGATCTAAATTTGTTGCTATTTTTGTTGCAGAACAGGATCATTACCAGTGTCAAAAAACCCTCATAAACTTCAAACATTTTTGGTTATACTGAAATTCCTTTGACTGAGACGTAAATCTCTTTCTTTTTCCCTCAGTTTGAGTTTCCTTTCCTGTGGTGTTTATAAGGAAATCTTGAAACCTAAGAAGAGCAGCCAAGGATAACAACACTGAATATGGAGATGGAGGAAACATGTGAATGCAACAGCAGCTGTCCTTTGAAATGGGATGTGTAAGATAAAGGCAAATCAAACATTAATGCAGCATTCCTGCCAGAAAACCAGCAGTCACTCCTGCATTTTATTTCCCTGGTTTATTTAAAAATACCTTTGGAAACACTGCTGCTGCTGAATGTTTTGTTTGATTGCATTTCTTATTCCCTTGTGCTGGTTTATCCCCAAGAGGAGGAACTGTGGATCTGGAACTCCTCTAACCCACTGTAGCTATAAATAATTCCAGATACCCCTTGATTTGCTCCAGTAACGAACCCTGGTTGTGCTTTGAGCGAAAAACCTTAGCGTGGTTGATGTTTTCACCCTTCACTGTGGTGAGTGCTGTTTATTTTCGGGACATGGCACCGAGCGGTGCTGTTGTGCCAGAGGTACCCCGTGCTCCGCAGCATCCCTGAGCTGGAAGGGCGGGGATCTGGTCACAGCCCACGCGTCCAGTGTCACGACTCAGGGCAGAGCCGGGATTTTATTTCTAAGCTCAGTCCCGGCTCTCAACGTGCAGCTGGGCCGAGGCTGCAGAGCTGGCCCAGGGCAGCAATGGCCTTTGCTGTCTGCATTGAGAGAACCGGCGCTCGGGGCGATGGCTCGGGGGCGAGGGGAGCCCGGGTGAGGGATGAGGTGGAGCCCTCTAGGGCCTCGCCTGAGGTGCCACCGGAAGTCGCCTCACGGCCCAGCCTCGCCCAGGTGAGGCGGCGCGGGGCGCGCTGGGAACGGCGGGTACCTGAGCGGCTGAGGCGGCGCGGGGGGCACCGGGGAGATCCCCGACCCTGCTCAGGGGGGGTGTGC
Source organism: Molothrus ater (assembly GCF_012460135.2). Lineage (NCBI taxonomy): Eukaryota > Metazoa > Chordata > Aves > Passeriformes > Icteridae > Molothrus > Molothrus ater. The sequence continues at coordinate 6,163,882 of NC_050501.2, forward strand.
TGTCTGTATCCGCCCGTTCCTGCCGGTTCCTGCCCGTTCATCCCCGGCCCTCAGCGGCCCCGGGAATGCGGACACCCGGTTACCGAGACAACAGCCGCCTCAGCGCTCATCCAATCACCGTGCTTGTTACTGTGAGCAGGCACCCAATCACAGGCGAGCTCTCAGCGCGACCGCGGCTGGTTTAAGATGGCTCGGCGGAGGAGCTTTGCGCATAAGCTTTAAGGCGGCTCTGGCTGCTGTTCGCGCCACCGGGAGCCGCGCACACGGGGAGGGCGGGAGGAACGGGTCCCACCGGGGCAAAGCGGGGGAAGGCGCGGGGCCGCGGCTGTCCCTGCAGCTCTGGGCCGGGGAGCGCTCCGGGCGGGGCTCGCGGGACCGCCTCGTCCCGCCCCAACCGAGCGGCGGAACGCGGCTTCTTCCGCCCGGCCCCTCAGAGCCCTGCGCCCATAGGCTGGGCCAGATCCCTTCTCCGCGCAGCAGCCAATCCTCGCCCGCATCTTGGGGACGGTCCTTTGATTGACAGCGCTGGAGACCAACCGGATGCGCCGAGGAGGAAGTGGCTGCGGCGCTGGACCGGGAGCCGGAGTTGGAGGCCGGGGCCGGGCCGGGGTCAGCGGCGGGGCCGGTGAGTGCCGGGGTCGGGCCGGGATCAGCGGCGGGGCCGGTGAGTGCCGGGGCCGGGCCGGGGTCAGCGGCGGGGCAGGGCAGGGACAGCGGCGGGGCCGCGCACCGGAGGGTTCGGTGGCACACCCCGTGTCCCGGCCCGGAGCTGTCCCGCGCTCTGCGCTGCCTGGGCAGGGTCGCTGGCGGTGGGAGCGGGATTTGCTGCCCCATCCCCTCACAGTGGGCGGCTTTGCCCTTCCGTGGCTGCTCTGCCCCACGCTGGGGCTGCCCGGGGCCGCTGCCACGGGACGGGACACGGGCGGTGTCCGGGCTCGGGCCGGGGATGCTCCCGGCGAATCCCGGCCGGGCTGAGCGAGCCCGGGACGGTCGCACCCCGCGGGATCCGCTCTGACCGGGCGAGGGCGGTGCTGCTGCTCCCCAGACAGCTGCAGCGAGCTCGGCCCCGGGAAACCGGGGCTCGGAGGAAGGAGCTTCAGGGAGGAGGGACATGAAAAGCAGAGCTTGGAGGACTTGAGAGCCTTTGTGATGCTGCTAAATGCCAGCTGAGTGTGTCACCCCTGGGGGCCAGCCAGGTCACAAGAGCTTGAAAAGCAGAGTCTGTGAGTTTCTGTCCGAGGCTTTCTAAGAAGACATTTACAATCTGCTTTTCTTTTTTATGTGCAGCTGTGAGTTTGATTCCAGGGGCGTTTCTGTGGCCTATCCTTTATTGCAGGTTTTGGACCACTGATTTATTTCATCTAATTCCTTGGGGCTTCTTTCTTTTTTTTCCCCTTAGATTCATCTGGAAGGAACATAACCCTGTTGCTTCACCGACTGGCTGGAAGCAGTGGCTCATCTTCCCCTCTCTGAGCCTGTGTGGCCACCCTGAGCCAGGGCAGGGGAAGGGAAGCAGCAGGACCCCTTTGGAAGGGAAGCAGCAGGACCCCTTTGGAAGGGAAGCAGCAGGACTCCTTGGGAAGGGAAGCACAGGACTCCTTGGGAAGGGAGCAGCAGGACCCCTTTGGAAGGGAAGCACAGGACTCCTTTGGAAGGGAAGCAGCAGGACCCCTTTGGAAGGGAAGCAGCAGGACTCCTTGGGAAGGGAAGCACAGGACTCCTTTGGAAGGGAAGCACAGGACTCCTTGGGAAGGGAAGCACAGGACTCCTTTGGAAGGGAAGCAGCAGGACTCCTCTGTGCTTCCCTGACCTTGTCCAGGGGAACAGGATGGATGGCAGGGAGCGGTACCAAACGTTGGTTCCAGCAGAGTCCAAGTCTCTTCTTTAAAGAGAACTTCCAGCATCAAGAAAGCTGAAAAGCAAAGAAAAAACCCCAGAATGGAAGGAAACAGCCCCAGTCTGCAGCTCCAGCAGCTCCCGTTGGCCACAGCAGCAGTTTCTGTGCAGCCACACACAGACTCCTTCTCCTACAAGGTCAGCTTCCCACCCCAACGGGGAGGTTTCCATCCCTGAGGCTCTGATTCCTGGAATGAGCTGATAACGATGCTGCTTTGGGGTTATTTTCTGCAGAAAGGGCTCTGTCTTTGAATTCAGCCATTCCTGGGGTGTCATATCTGGGTGACAGAGAAATTCTGTGTGTGCAGAGCAGAGGAGCTGCAGGAAGGCGTGGCAGGGGAGGGTGTGGAGGTGTTTGGGTGCAGTGATTCTCACAGCTGCCCTTTCAGCCGTGCAGCAGGAACAGAGCAGAGGTTCTGCTCTGCTCTCTGTGTTCAGGTGTTTGAATTTCAGGGTTGAGCCCACAGCAGAGGCTGCAGCTGGCTGGGACATGGGGCTGTAATTCCTCCTTGTGCTCCAGCTGGGAGCAGATAAATTCCCTCTGAATCCTGATTCTGAAGGTATCAGAGGATCTCAGCAAAAAGGGGGTTTATCTTCCTTTGAGACCACAGTCCTGGGCCCTTGTGGGAGTTGACCCAAGTGCTGTTGCCTGAGGCTGTCACAGCACAGAGACCTCTGCACTGTGTCACACAGTGACATCCTCCTGCCACCTTCTCTCTCTGTCCTGGGAACCTCTCAGGTGCTTTTGAGTGAAGCTCTTTGGGTGAATCTTCTTTCTGTGCATTCTGACAAAGAGGTTTTTGTTCTGCTGCTACGAATTTGAAATCTGGAAGTTCTTCTGTGTATGAGAAAATCAAGATTAATCCAATTATTCTTATTGACATCTGAATGTGAGCTGGGTTATCCCAAATCAATGCAAGTAAGGACTGGGCTGAAGGAACACTGCTAATGACATTTAATGAGGTTTAGGCAGTTTTGGGAGCACACAAATGTTTGGTGGCCTCAGGCTCTTCTCTTCAGTCCTCCTCTGCATCTCCTTTGTGACTCAGCCTGCTTTACATCCTCTCTTCATTTCAAATTCCATCTCCAGAGTGTGAGAATTGTTGCTGAGCTTTGAATGCCAGTGCAGAAGAGGTTGGGAGCTGTCAGCAGTCTCCTGTGACTTTGAGAATAACTGGTTTATACAAAAAGCAGATTAAAATCTGTGATAATTGGGCTTCCTGATCACATGGGCTGAATCAGTGACTGAACCAGCAGCTGTCACAAGTGGAGAAGAGCAAAACAGTTGGGAAGCAGAGGTTCCTGATCCATTCTCTGGATTCCAGGGCAATAAAATCCTCATAATGAGTTTTTCAGAGGCAAGAATGAGTGATGGTGTGGGGTTTTTTTAGCCTTATCTTCCTCCTCTCTGAGAAACTGCAAATGAATTGAAGTCTCTTGGAGAAAGTGGCTGTTGGGTCTTATCTTCCACCTGAGTTCACAGGTCTGGAGCACAGGCACAGCTCTAATCTGAGCTGCCCCAGAGCAGCAGGAAGGGAGGAAGACAAACAGGTTTCACTGACAGCTGGGGGTTGGACCAGATGACCTTTGAAGGTCCCTTCCATGCCAGGCTGTTCCATGATTCAGGAATGGCTTCAAAGTCTGCTCTCTCTCCTCCAGAGTGTGCGAAGCCCTCTGGGCTCTTGGCTGAAGTCAGTCATTGTCAGTCATTGTGTGTTCCTTTGGCTTTGCAGGAGAACCTGATTGGGGCACTTCTGGCTATTTTTGGGCACCTTGTCAGCAGCATTGCCCTCAACCTGCAGGTGAGTGCCCTGAGGCAGATCCTCATCCTGCACTGAAATCAGCAATCAAACATGACAAGGCTGCTTTATTTCCGTGTTCTTTTCTAGAAATACAGCCACATCAGGCTGGCAGGCTCCAAGGACCCCCGGGCCTACTTCAGAACCAAGACCTGGTGGAGTGGGTTCCTGCTGCTGCTGCTGGGGGAGCTGGGAGTGTTCTCCTCCTATGCCTTTGCTCCTCTCTCACTGATTGTGCCCCTCAGTGCAGTGTCTGTTGTGGGTAAGGAGGAAGGAGCCTGAGTGTGTTCCTGTGGGAGATTCCTGGCTCCAGAATTCACTGCTTTTCTCTCTCCTTTTCTTTCTTTCACAGCCAGTGCAATCATAGGAATTATATTTATTAAAGAAAAATGGAAGCCCAAGGAATTTTTGAGTAAGTTCCACAGTTCCTTTTCATTTTTCCTCTGTGTTTACAGTTCATCACACAGCATGGGCCCTCAGGAATTATAATTACAGGGCTGGCAAGGTGTCATGAGCACCTCTTGGATGAAATGTGTCATCTCCTCCACTGTTCATTACAAATGGATATATTTTCCCTGGCTTGTGCCAAATCCCCTGAGCCTCACAGCATTTAGAAACAGGCTGAAGCTGCAGCACAGGCACGAGGGAATGAATTCCATGGACATGGAGGCGTTTGCAGAAGTGGGAAAGGGGCTGTGGGCAGGGCCAGGCAGGGTCACAGATCTTGCAGCTTGATTTATTTACCAGAGGCCACCTGGTACCAACTTTGTCTCAGTTCCCACTGCCCCTGGTGGCTGCAAGATTTTGGAGGTGGGGCAGGAAGGGCACCCTGAGGAACATCCAGTGATGGTGCTGTGGGATGAATTCATTAATTGCAGGCATCCCACCCCCTCATTAACCCTGTGCTCTCCTGTCCTGTGCTGCCCAAGGGCGTTACGTGCTGTCCTTCGTGGGCTGTGGCCTGGCAGTTGTTGGCACTTACCTGCTGGTGACATTTGGACCCAACAGCCACGAGAAGATGACAGCAGAAAACATCACCAGGCATTTAGTGAGCTGGCCATTCCTGCTCTACATGGTGAGGGGCCATGGAGGGTGGGGGTTTTCTCCTGGGCCAGTTTTGTTGCCAGCATTATTTTTCCTCTGGTTGCTGCCAGTGTTCCCTGTGTTCACTCATGAACCTGGGCCAGCTTTTCCAGGTGTCAGACACATGCACAGCTCCTTTTGTTTCTCTGAATTCTGTAGGATTAAATGTCTTTGACTGAAAATTTACTGGTGCCTGAGTCTGGGCTTTTTCCACACTGACTTTCTCTGGGCCCTCCAATCTCTTACTGAAAATCCCATGGAATTTGTGTTTTAAGGAAGATAACCCTGGCATTGGCCCAGGAAGCTCAGTGCAGAAAGCAGACTGAGATCTCTCCTGTGGATATTCAGTCAGGACTATTTGATCAGCTGCTTTACCATAAATCCCACAGCAGAAGTGTTTCCTGTTCTGCCAGCAGCTGCTGAATATCTCCTCTCACTGGAATCTGAGATGATGCTGAATTTGGTCTAGAATTGTGTGGGATCCCCATTTCCCTTTGATTTGCCCTATTTAATGTTTGATTGGCTCACATTTACTGCCAACCCCATGTGCTCTGCATCTCTGATATTCTCATTTCTCTCTTTTGTAGCTTGTGGAGATCATTGTGTTCTGTCTGCTCCTGTACTTTTACAAGGAGAGAAATGCAAACTACATTGTCATTATTCTCCTGCTGGTGGCTTTGCTGGGTAAGTTGATATGGACTTGTAAGATCTTTAAACAGTAAACTGAGGCATGCAGGGGATTATATTGATTTAATTAAGGCCGTGAAATGCAATAATTTTCTCCAGAAATGTTCCTGAAGCTGACATTTAGAATCTTTGCAAAGAACCTTTGAACGATTAAGGCTTCCCCATCAGGCAAATAATCTGCCAAGCACAGAAAGTGCAGGTTATTAATTAATGTTCTTAATTTTAATCTGGGCACACAAAGGGTGGCATTCAGTGTGTGAGGAGGGCTGAGCCAGTGGGTGGAAGAGAGAATTTGACCTACAAGGATTGTCTCAGCTCTGTTAAGATTTGCTGTGTGGTTCAAGAAATGAGGAATCCTCTGCCACCCCAGCTTGTCCCTGTGAAACAGTCCCTGGTGATTCTGATATCCCACAGGCCTGCAGTGATTCTGGATTTGCACATTTAATATTTTTTTAATGGAAACTGTAATCAATTAAACTTTAAAAAGGATGAGTAATGGCAAGTCTGCCATGCTGAACTCTGTGTCACAGTCCTCAATTTTTGTTTATGCACCTTCAGTTCCTGCAGTGTCATTTCTTTTACTCTTTTTTTTGGTTTTTTGAGCTGTTTGGGGCTGGATTTCAGTGGTGCCTCAGAGGCTCCATGAATTACAAAGCAACTGCCCTAATTCTGAAAGGCCCAACTTTCAAGAAAGGAAAGTTCTTCCTGATTCTTGTTTTGGACACTTCTTTGGCTTTATGAACCAAACCAAATGGAAAATTTGTATCCTCCCATCCCATAACTGCAGAACACTCTTTAAACACTGACAGCACCAGTAAATGTGGAGCCATGATCATTTCTGAAAAATCCCTTCCTGTGGATTGTTCCTCCTGAGAAGCTGAGAGGCCTCAGGAACAAAATGTAACCAATGGTTATCTGCTGCTGTGGATGCAACAGGTGCATCTGGGATTGGGCTCATGTGGTTGTTTCTAATTAATGGCCAATCACAGCCCAGCTGGCTCAGACTCTGTCTGAGACAGAAGCTTTTGTGTCATTCCATTCTTTTTCTATCCTTAGCCAGCCTTCTGATGAAATCCTTTCTTCTATTCTTTTAGTACAGTTTTAATATAATATATATCATAAAATAATAAATCAAGCCTTGTGAAACATGGAGTCAGATCCTCCTCTCTTCCCTCATGCCGGGACCCCTGTGAACAGGTCCCAGTGAATGCTCCCAGTTCTGTAGCTGGAGAAGGTTCAGTGATTCACTGCAGGTTGCTGTGCTGGGTTTGTGGGGGACAGAACAGGCACTCTGCATGCCCTGTGTGCCGGGCAGGACGAGGGGCAGGGTTTGGGGGATGCTGGGGTGGTTTGCAGGCTCCTGCAGCTGCCCCAGCTGAGTGTGGTGCCCCCCAGGTTCCATGACGGTGGTGACAGTGAAGGCTGTGGCAGGGATGATCCTGGTGTCCATCCAGGGCACCCTGCAGCTGGACTCCCCCATCTTCTACATCATGTTGGTGTGCATGGCTGCCACAGCCGTCTACCAGGCCACGTAAGGACTCCTCTCTTTATCTGCAGTCTGTGGGCAGGGGCTCTTTGGTACCATGGCAAAAATACCCCTGAAATGTAGAGAATTACCCATTCTTTCCTGTCATCTGTCCCAGGGGCCGGGGGGGGTCTGTGCTTTTCCACTGCCAGGTGGTTTTAATGCCACCGTTCAAGTGGTTGCCAAACAATTTCAGGACTGGAATGGTGGCCAATCAAATGCAGTATCTGCACTGGCTAAAATCAAAGTGCAGGATCAGTGTTGTTGAAAATGTGTCTATTTTTAGGGGTTTTTTCCCCCTTTGTACTTGCAAGAACATAAAAATGTTTTAATGCCACCATTCAAGTATTTTCCAAACAATTTTAGGACTGAAATGGTGGCCAATCAAATGCAGTATCTGCACTGGCTAAAATCAAAGTGCAGGATCAGTGTTGTTGAAAATGTGTCTATTTTTAGGGGTTTTTTTCCCCTTTGTACTTGCAATCACATAAAAAGCTGGTAGCAGCAGGGATAAAAGGATTCTCAAAATATGAGGGACACTCTGGCCCTGAGGTTGGGGCAGTAATTTCAGTGCAGCCACAAACCTCCCTCTTCTGTCCTTTTTATTCTTTCCAAGGCTTTCTGCTGCTGCCATTCACTGAGCAAAGAATGAATTTCCTGAAATTTATGCATCACTTTTGAAAGGTGTTTCCAAAAAAGGATCCTTCCCAATCAGCCCCTGTTGCCTGTGATTGTGTTGCAGGTTTTTAGCTCAAGCCTCCCAGCTCTATGACTCAGCTCAGATCTCCAGCATTGGCTACATCCTATCCACCACAGCAGCAATCTCAGCAGGTAACTGCACAAACCTTTCTGAAAAAAGGGCAAAAGATTTTGGGAAATAATCCTCCTGAAGGTGAATACTCAGCAATATGATGACTCTTATTTTTTTGTCATCTCTCATCTGCAGTGGCTTTGTTTGGGTTTTTTTTTCCTTTTTAAAAATGTGAATTATCCCATAGACTGTTAAAATTTTCTGTTCAGCGCTGTCATTTTGTGCAGGGGAATTTGTTTGAGACTGTTCTCATTCAATATGTTCTTATATGTGCAGGTAAAATCTTTCCTTGTTATTTATTTTTGACTTTATTTTCTTTACTTTAAATATGTAAAGAGCAGGAGGCAGAACGTGTGTCCTGCTGCCACCCAGGACACTTGCAGAATTTGGAGCTGTTTGTTGTTGTTTGGTGTCAAGAGTTTGTGTATTTTTATAGTTAAATCCAATTTTTCTCATCATTCCAAAATAGTCCCTCTTGTTTTTGCTGCACAGGTTCATTTATATCTCTGTTAGTGACACCAGCAGAACTATTTTGGTAGTGAAACTCGAAAAGATTTGTCAATAATTTGTGTTAAAATAGAAATCAGGACACCTATTTTCAGATCATTAAACAAACAAAGGTGCTGGCTATAAAAATAGGAATCCTGGCTGATGTGGGTTCTGGCTGAAGGTGGAATTGGGAAGATGTAATGAATGATTTCCTTTTCAAGGAGCAACTTTTTACCTGGACTTCATGGGTGAAGATGTTCTCCACATCTGTATGTTTGCACTGGGGTAAGTGCTCCACGTTTCCTTGACAGAAAACTGTTGCTTTATGTGGCTCAAATTGTAAAAATACAAATCTGTTTTAAAAATGCCTCTCTGTCAGAGCAGAGAGTGGCTCTTAGAGCTCTGTGTTGTGTTTGGAAAAAATTGTGTAACCCTTGGTAATGCACAATTACACAACAATTAATCACTAAATCCTGGGGATCAGCTGGGGTGCTCAGCAGATGGCTTGGTTTTCAAGCTGCCTGCTCATGAATTGTAAAATAACCCAAAGACTCTCTCTGGGAACCTTATTTCAGATTTTGCACCTTCCCTGAGCTGTGCCTGACTTGTGGAGTTTTTAGAGCATGGAGAAGGCACAATGCTGATGGGATCAGTAAAACATTTCCTGTGTAACTCAGTGTTTTGGTGTAATTAGCTCTCCATAATCAGGGGACATTCTCAAATATCTTTTAGATAAGTACAGGAAAAAATCCCCAAACGATTGGGAGATCATTGTTCTGAGCTGCACCTTGCTCTGTGACAATGCAGATCTGTGGCTGGTGGTGTGTTTACAGGGAGCCTTGGAAAGGTCAGGCTGCTAAATCCTGGAATCCCATCAAAGCAAAGCCAAACGTTGCTGTGTTTCCTTTCCCCTGCAGTTAGCCAAGGCTGATTAATTAATTAACATGAAAACTTTTCCCTGTGTTTGATAAAGGTGAAGCTGTGCTGGTTGCTGGGGGTGTTCCAGGGCTGTGTTCAGGGGGCTCAGCTGGGACAGAGCCCTGGAATTCTGCCTTGGCAGGGCCTGGTCTGCAGCTCTGATTCTGTAGGGAGCAACAGGGACTATTCTGTGCTCTGCCTTGCCAGGCATCTCAGTGATCCCTTCTCCTCCCTCAGGTGCCTCATAGCATTCCTGGGAGTCTTCCTGATCACCAGGAACAGGAAGAAGCCCGTCCCCTTCGAGCCCTACATCTCCATGGATGCCATGCCAGGTGACCAAAGCCCAGGGTTCCATCACCCTGTTCAAGAGCTGGGCTGCCCAGGGAGGGCTCAGGCTGTGCCTCTGCTCAGGGCTGGGTGATCAGGCAGTTGTTATCTGAATTGGAACTGGGGATGGGGCTGGGTCTAGCAGGAGAACTGATTTTTGGGGCTGGCTCAGCAGTGAGGTAGAGGAGCAGAAATCTCCTTTGGGAAGCACAGCTAAGCTCTCTGGTGAGCTGTAAGAAAGCTCTGCAGCACTTGGTGGATAACTGAGAGCCATCCCTCATGCACTGGGAGCTTATTTCTCCATCAGCTGAGCACAAACCCTGCCTTTGATTCAGCAGCTGACGAGCCTCAGGGAGTGCTCATTTCCTGGCTGAACAGAGAGCAGCAAAAATGCACTTTTGTCCCTAATGTGTGCCTCTGCTCCTGCAGGCATGCAGAACATGCACGACAAAGGGATTGCAGTGCAGCCTGACCTCAAAGCCTCCTTCTCCTACGGCGCCCTGGAGAACAACGACAGCATGCCAGAAATCTACAGCCCAGCCACGCTGCCCATCGTGCAGGAGCAGCACGGGCCCAGGGGGGTCCCTGTCCCTCCCTACAGGGTGCTGGAGCACAGCAAGAAGGAGTGAGTGACCTTCAGGGACTCAGCAGTCTGACCTTTATTTATTTACCTGTCAAATAGAAGCGAGCGTAAAGCCGACCTTGAGAAGAGTTTTAAGCTCGTCTCGAGCTGAACTTTCCAGGCTGGTTATTAAAATAAACAACTTTTTCTAGTTGGGAACTTGAAAGCACTTGGCAGGGAGCAGATCCCAGTTCTGCATGGACTGCTGCTGGCTGGGAGTGTGGACTGATGGACTGGGGAGTGCAGCCCTGTGGAGCTGATGGGAGAGGAGATGCTGTGCAAGTGACTGTGCAGTTTTCAGCCCTGCTGGGAGTGGTTTTATCTCCAGACAAGTTCTCAGGAGCTGCTCACAGAGAGAGGAGGACAGGATTTAATCTTTCATTTACAGGGACTGTGACAGATTTCCAGGAAGGCTCTAAATCCTGGTGTGGCCATGGAGCTCCCCTGACACAGCAATAAATGGAATTGTTTTGAAGCACCAACACTGGAACTCACTGTGTCTTTAGAGCAGCAGAACTGGTGAGAGTGAACACTTATCCCTTCAAATCACCAATTTTGGGCACTTCTGTTCTGGTGCTGAGCACAAGCACTGAGGATGGGGGTTGTTTTTAGAGCACCACTGGATTATATGGCTTAGAACAAAGATTATTTGCCAGTTTTCTGATTTCATAGCAGGAGCTTCAAGTTGGATTAAATGGTGCAGAGGGAGCACTATAAAGGATGAGGACAAGGAGAAATGAGAATGATGTGACTGTATCTGTTGGGAATTGATGTAATTTTGGACAAAATCTGAATCTTTATCATATTTATTTATTTTCTTTCTGATTGAGGCAGGATTTCCAACTTTAGTGGTCCCAGCTTTTAACGGTGTTGAAGTTCCTTAGTTCAAAAGCTCAGTTTGGGTGATGTAACTGGGGTCCTCCCCCTTTTTCTTTATTTTTGAAAAAGGAAAACCAACACTTGTCTACTATTGTGGATGACCTAAGGAGAGAAGTTGCCCAGCACTCACTGAGGCCTGTGAGGATAATGGAGCTTTGTGTACTTTGATATTTATCTTTCCAGCTTCCAGGAGATGGCCAGGAGCTGATACTGAGGGAGAATGGGCACAGAGGGGGGGACAATGGGGACCTGTCAGTTGAGGAGAAAGTGCAACACTCACTGCTTATCCTGGCACTTTGATAGCACTGGGGGGTTCTCTAAAACTGGTTTGTTTGTTTTTTTTTTCTGGGAAAGTGCATTTTAAGTCCACTCAGTGTGGTTTGGGCTGTCTGCACAGTGGAGTCTCCAGGACCATGGAACTTTATTTGAAAGAATAGTGCTCATGTTCTGTGTATTTTTAAGTGATTCCCCCAATACCAGGGAGTTTGGGATTATCTTAGATTTGGAATAGTGTCTTTCTGCATTTATTTATTTTTATTTTTATTTGTTAAATTGACTCATGGCCAGTTTCTGTTCCCACTGCCAGAAACTCCCAACAACTCCCCTGACCTGCACATGATTATTCTAGGTTCTTGTTGTTGTAAATGACAACAGAACTGTTCCTTTGCACTTGTTTGCTTTGCCAGACTGATTCCATCTGGGCATGCTTTGGATTGCTTTGGCATTTTTGTGCAGCTTAGAAAAATAACCTTCCCCTGGCCAGGGGAGGTGCCCTGGGGCCTGTACCCAGCTTTCTTCACCAGCTGGGCACAATTCAGATCTTATCAGTGGCATCCCCTGCACTGGAGCTTAGGAAACCTCAAGAAATAACAGCTTTCCTTGCACCCTCAATACTTGATTTGTGATTAAGCAAGAAAGGATCTTAATGGGCTCCTGCTGCCAGAGCATTCATTTGCTGGGGTGCAGTGACTCTGATTTAGTGCCTTTGGATGTGGCCATCGATTGCTGGTGAATTTATGGGCAGCTTTTGTTCATTAACAATGCAGAAGGAAGCACTGCAGGGAGGCTGGATGGGAATGCTGCCTTTCCTTATCTCTTCCCATTTCATCAACCTGTTCTGACCCATGGGTTCTGCAGCCACAGAACACAGAGTCTGAATACAAGCTGTGGCACCACACACTTGTTCCATGGCAATGCTCTCTGTTAACTGCTTAATAAAACAGTTCAGGAGGGCCTAAATGGTTGCTGATGTAGAGATCAGGATGGTCCTGTGTGTGCCAGTGCACTGGTCCCAGTTCTCAGCAGGGATTAAACCCAGCTCAGACTGGAGCACAGACTTGGCAGCCATGGATTTGGGTCTGGGATTTCCTCCTCAGCACAGCCCTGAGAGATGGACACAGAGCCAGGGGACAGAGCTGCTCTGAGGTGGCTCTGCCTCCCTGGCAGGCTGCTCTGGCCTGCTCAGGGCTGCTTTTGCTGTGAACTCCCCGTTCTCCTGAGCCCTCGCTCCCTGCACAGAGCCCTCACGTGTCAGCCCTTCTGTGAGTGAAACTGCCCCGAGCCACAGCTCAGCTTTTGTGCTATTGTGTGGCTTTGGCCCTTTCTCTGCAAAGATTCTAAAGGCAAGCCTTGCTCCAAAGCTTTACATAACCATGTTTTATTTACACAGTCTCTGTGTGCTCAAATAATTCTACTTAATACTGACAGTTCCCTTTACCTGCAGCCACAGGGAAATCTTCCTTTGTTTGCTTCTGGAAGCTTCTCTGCCAAAGGCCTCCACTGGAGGTGGTGTCTGTTTCTCCAGCACATAAATCACAATATTTTTGATGATTGTGCCACAGCAGTGGAGCCTGGGCTGTTCCTTGGCCATGGGCCTCAGCTCCATGAGTGATGTATGGGTAGGACTGAGGGACTGCACCTCAGTCCTCTTTGTTGCTGTGTTCAACACTGGAATCTTATCATGGGCTTGGTTTGTTGTTTTGTGTTTTTGTTTTTTTTTTATTTTATGCACGTTCCTCTTTCTTGCTTTTTCTCCCAGTCTTCCAAAAAATGTTATTTTCTGCTCTTCAGCCTAAGAAAAGGCATGAGCAGGGCCCAGAGAAAGCAAGTGTCTTGTTCAAACTTGACTGAAGGACTTCTGTGCTCTTTCTGGTTTTTTCAGGAGTGAATTAAACTCCTCACCTCCCTTCTAATCCAGGGAAGCTGGAACAGGAAGGGTTTTGCACCCTCACACTGAGCTTTTCACAGAATACTTGTTAGTCTGAGGTGACAGTGGCCATGCCTGGGACTGCAGCAAATATTTACAGCAGAGCAGCACAGCAAGGTCTAAAGGAGAGGAGCCCTGTGCCACATTCCAGGGTGAAAAATTATTTAATAAGTGTTGTCCAGCACGCTCTGATGTGTGAATGTCAGCACTGCAGGGTTCAGGCAGGACCCTGCAGCTGGCACAGCACCCCCAGACTCCAAAGGGAAGGGATTTCTCAGCACCAGGAGCTGCTCCAGCACTCTGGTGAAGGTGCAGCTCCTTGGGTTCATCCCTGCCTTCCTTGCCCAGTGTGAGCTGACATCTCTGGCCTCCTCCCCGTGTGGCTTCTTGAGGCCCCAGAGCACTTCAAGCATCCTCAGTGTGTATTTCATGTGTAACTGCACTCTGTGGAGCACAGCTGAATGTGTAAAATGATCTGCCTACAACATTCTCCTGTTCACCTTAAAATGTGTAAATAAATCAAGCTTTACACTCTTGCACTATAAAGGATAACTGCTTCATTTTTCACAGGCAATGTTGCATGTCTGTTTAATTCTATTTGTCTTTCAGGTGAGACAAATGAAACCAAACTTTGAATAAAAGATTGTGGTAAAACCTATGGAATTCTGGCTTGCTCCATGCTCCTGGTAGAGCTTTCATTGACCAGAAATGTCTTGGGAGAAGCTGACAGGATTTAGGTGACTAAAGTGAATATTGAAAGCGCTCTCTTGTCTGCTTTTTAACAGGACACTTGTAAATGAAATGCAGATTGTTACAGCATTACTAATGCTCCCACTTTCACAGGAGTCTCCACATAGCCGGGGTCAGCTGTAGGAATTGTGCAATTTACCTTTAAAACTTCCTTTTACTGGGCTTTGAAAAAAATATTTTGCATTTAATATTTTGAAGAGCTTGAAATTGTGATCCAAAGAAAGGGCTGGGGACACAACCCCAACTCACTGTATTTCTGGTGGCCTAAATAGTGACCTTTTTTACTGAAATTGAGCTTCTCTGACACATCTGAGCCCCCTGAGAACAGCTGGAATGCAGCTGTGGCAGGTGGCATCCCTCAGGCACAGGGCACCGTGTCTGGGGTACAGAAAAGTGGCAATTTGGCTTAATCGACTGCTTGCCAACCTAATTAACACTCAACAGATGGGTTTGCAGTCCATGGGGAGAAGCAGAGGATAACCCTCAGGATACTTTTAATTAAATGCATCTCTTGGGGTCCCAAAGCCACAAAGGGAGAAAAGACAACACCCAAGGGCAGCCTCGGTGTTAGAGTTGCACTTCACTGAAGCCCTGGATTCCCTAATCCCCAGAATTTCTGATAAAAGTACTTTGTTAACGTCCACCATTCGAGGATTAGAGGGTTATATTACAAGTGCTCTAAGTGCTGATATAAAGATGTGCCATTGATGTCAGGAGTGTTACAGGAGTGCTACAAACGAGGTGTTATTGCAAGAGACAAAGTACTTTAAATGCCACTGAAGTGGACACAAATGTTGCAGTTAGTGGTATTAAAGCAGAATCTATTGTTGCCCAGGGAGGAAAATGTGGTATTAAATCGATAAAGCAGGAGATTGCAGCAAGGGAGGGCTGAGGATGGAGGGTAACCTGTTACACCTGAATTTGCACTGCATCTGAATTGCAGAATGCCTTTACCTGGACAGGGGAGACTGATCCTACCTTCCTAAAGTGACATCTGCTGGGCTGTTTTCTTACAGGGGAAAGGTGGACAAATCCTGGCAGAGAAGCCGAGCTCAGCATCTCTCTCTGTGTTTCTGAAATTTAAAGAAAATATTTCAGCCACAGAAATTTCACTACTTGTATCACCAACCCACGCTGTCTTCTGTCTTTCCAAGTGAGGACGAAGCTGTTGAACTCAATATTAGTGTCAGTGAAACTCTAGTTTTGCGTGGTTTTTTTGTGAAAAACCAAAGAAAGGATGTTGGTTTGTGCTTTTTTTCTAGAGGTAGATGTGCACAGGCACTGATGTATCACCCAGCTCAGATGATGGCTGTCTGAACCATCTCATGGCCGGATTAAGCTGTGATTTACTCCGAGGAGGACACAAACTGTCACTGTTCCCAGCTGGCAGCTGGCCGAGGCTGATGGCAGAGCCATCCCGATTAATGCCAGGCGAAGAATCGAAGAATCCCAGAATGGTTTGAGTTAAGAGACCTTAAATCTCATCCCACCCCTGCCGTGGCAGGGACGCTCTGTGCCAGGCTGCTCCAAGCCCCAGTGTCCAACCTGGCCTGGGGCACTCCAGGGATCCAGGGGCAGCCCCAGCTGCTCTGGGCAGCTCCTTCCTCCACAGCAGCCGCCGATCCCTCGTCCGGAAGCTGCTCCGAGGGCGATTTGCACCATTTTAAAATAAATTCTCATCGCTCTGAGCTCAGCCATTCCCACAGGGACCCTGGAGGGCCGCTCCTCGGGGCCTCTCCAGGGCTGGCCCAGAGCCGTACAAACACCGCCCGAAGTGTCCCCGGAGCGCTTTTGGGGCTCCCCCTGAAACCTCCCGGGGGAGGCAGCGGCGGCGGCGGCGAGGCCGGGACCACGGGGCCCCTCAGGGGAGCGGACCCGCCGCGCCCCCTCAGCGGGGCGGGCATGCGCAGAGCCCCGGCTCCCTCCCGCCGCTCTCCCTTTCCCTCACCGCTCCCTCCCTCTCTCCTCCCCTCCTCTCCCTCTCTCCATCCGGGTCACCGACCCCCCTCACACTCCCCTCAGCTCCCGGTGGACGGCGGGGGGGGGGGGGGGGGGACGCGCGCGCAGGCGCGTTCCCGCCGCCGCCCCGCCCCGGCACCCGCGGGGGCCGCGCGCTCCCGGTGCCGCTCACGGACGCCCGCGGGACCCGCGCGCTCCCGGCGCCCCGCACGGACCCTGCGCGCTCCCGGCGCCCCTCAGGCAGAGCCGTCCGCAGGTGAGCTGAGCCGCGGCCCCGCCGGAGCCGCCCCCGGGCCGGGCTGTGCCGTGCCGGGCCGTGCCGCGGCTGCGGGCGGGGAAGTTGTTTTCATCCTCTCTCAGGGCGGAGACGGAGCGTTTGGGGGGGTTGAATTAAAGAACATTCGCAGCCGAGGCTCCGGCCCCGGGCCGGTTTTGTCCCGGCGCGCTGAGCCAGGGCAGCTCCGTGGGGTTTGGAATCGTGGCATGGTTCGGGTGGGAAGGGTTAAATGCCAGCCGGTGCCACCCCTGCCATGGCACGGACACCTTCCACTGTCCCAGGCTGCTCCAGCCCCATGCCCAGCCTGGCCTGGGGCACTGCCGGGGATCCAGGTGCAGCCACAGCTGCTCTGGGCATCCCCGCCCTCCCACGGAAGGATTTTCTCCCTGTCAGAGCAGATTTAACTGCTCCTGTGGAAATCGCCACCGTTCCCAGCCCTTACATTCCTGGAGCGGTGGGATGTGACCGTGAATGAGCCGCGGCTCCAGAGGATGCCAAGGAAAACTCCCCGGTGCTGCCTGAGCCCGTGAAGAGCCACAGCTCCCCATGGCAGGAGCTGCTTTGCTTTCATTTCAGATGATTTTTAGCCTTCTATGAAGTTGGGGAGTTCGCTTATAAGCATTGTTTGTTTATAAGCATTTCCCCGTCATATTTAAATGATAAGCAGGTGTTAATGCTCAGAGAAAGGACTTGGTGAAAGCTCTGATCCCAGTGGCTTTAGTTCTTGGAATCCTTTAAATTGTGCTGTTTAATCTGAAATCTATGAGGGGGTGAGTGATCCAATAGTTTGCTAATGAGTATTGCAATGAAATTGTTTATAATTCTATTGCTGTTAATACTTTGATAAGAATAAGCTGATTGTGATAAATAACTTGGATTTGCATATCTCCATTCACATCAAACAATTTATAAATAGGAATCTCTCACCTTTCCAAGGAGGTAAGTGAAGAAATTCCCTTTTCCTGAAGCAGAGCACTGGCTGTTGCACTGATAATCACATTCCTGTACCTGTCAAGTTTGGAGTGTCCTTCTTCTGATTTGGATGCTTTCTAATAATTGCACAGTGAATAGTTCTACCCAGTCTGTTCAAATATCACTTCTCACAGGGCTGTTACTCCCGTACTTCTTAATTAATATTCATACCTGAGTCTCACCTGTGTCATCCTGATGTTGGAGATTTTTGCCTTGCTCAGTCATCAGGTGTTTTGAATTGATTTGGGTGAAGTAATGAAAAATCAGTTTTCTGAGAAAAGAAGTAGAATTAACCATGAGGTTTATGATTAAAAGCAACACCGCTATGATGAAATCTTAATTAAAAAAGAAAGAAATACAAAATAATTGCAGTAACTTCTATAGCCCAGTGTTGTCTGCAGAAGCACTCTGTGCTGAGCTGGGTTTGGTTTAATGTCACTGCTGCCCTGACTTTGTTCTGCACTGAGGCTCAGACCTGACCAAATCTTGAGTTGCTCTGTGTGTTCCTCACTCCATGTTTCATTCACCATTCATCCAAGTACTGAGTTTACTTTCCAAACTCTCCCTTTTCCCTGCCAGTGTTGCTCTCTCCTTGCTGGAGGCCTCCCCATCCTTTGGGCTGTCAGGAAAGCAGGTGCTGGGGGCAGTTTGTGGGTTGGGTGCTTTGATCCCTCAGCAATGTGGGATCAAAAGCAGGCCAAGGCTGGAATGTTGCTCCCAGTCCAGCAGAGCTTGGCTGGATATGGGTGTCTGTCCTGGTGCTGTTTGGGTGAGCCCAGATCTCCTCAGAGCCAGATGGTGCCTTTTGTTTTCACCATGTTCCTCTTCCCTCCTTGCATGAATCAGCAAGCACAAGAACTGAGGTTTCCACCAGCTGCCTGTTCTCCCAAATTTCCATCCTTCCTGCCATGCTGGGCAGCAGAACTGGGATCCCCAGGTGTGACTGGGGCAGTCACTGTCATTAACCCAGTTAATCCCCCCTCATTAGGCAAATATTCAAATGAGATCATTGCCAATGAAACATCACATATTTACTGCCTTCTTTCAGTGTTGTGTCACAGATGATCACTCTTTCCAAACCCAGATCTGGTGCAATTAACCTGGTTTTCTCTCAGCTAAGAGCAGTGTGATAACCTCAGGAGTTTTGCAGGGATGGGTTGGCAGAAGGTCCACTCCAGTAAAATCTTTTCTATTTCTATAAAAAATACTCTCCCTGATGTTTTTTATTTAGTCTCTTGCTTATTTGCATTTTTTTGTCTTCCTTGATGTGTCTACTCCTGTAAGTACTCCTGCCTATGGGAAAGGTGCAGGAAAAGGACATTTCCTTCCATCAGGAGATTTCAGATTTTTGAGAGGCTTTGGACAGATGATTTAACTTTGTCCACGTGCTCTCATTGATGAAATAAAGTTGTTATTTTTTCAGATACCAGAGGACTGCTCTGATTACCCAGGAAATGGTTTTAATTATTAAACAAGAAATTGTTGCTCACTGTAAAGTGTGTCATGGAGAAAAGCTTCTAGAACAGCGCTGTCATTTTGGATTCCTGTCAGAGTAAAGGGAGGAGGAATTGCAGTTTCCTGATGGGGTGACTTTATCTTCCCTTGGATGGAGCAGCAGAGTCCTCCCTCCACCCTCAGCAGGGGAATGTGACGCTGCTGAGTCGTGGGGACAGAACAAGTTCCCCGTTGATTCCTGCTCCTTGTGAAATGATTTGCCCTTAGCAGTGGGGCAGGAAGCTGTGCTACCCTCACGTTTGGTTTGGGTTTTTGGCTGGCAGGGCCCTGCTGGGAGCTGGCACCCGAGGAGCTGCTGGGGGGGAAGGATGCTCAGGGATTCCATGAAGTCCTGGAGCGACAGCCAGTCAGACCTGTACAGCAGCGACCAGGAGGACGAGGAGCAGATGATTTTTGGAGAAAATGAAGAGGATTTGGAAGAGATGATGGATTTCAGTGACTTGCCTACCTCACTCTTTGCCTGCAGCGTTCATGAGGCCGTGTTTGAGGTACAGGAGGAGAAGGTAAGGGAGAAGGAGTGTGAGTTGTTCTCAGTGTTCCATTGAACATTTTTGTCTGGATTTTCAGTGTATTAATGCACATTATAACTGAGGGGAAAAAAATCTGTAAATGAGGTCCCTTGTGGATCAGAGAGCTGGTAAATTAATTGAATCTCATAATTGAAAATTATTAATTGGATTTCAGAAGCATGAAATCGATTTTCATGACAGTGCAGTGCAGCTGCAGCACTGAGCAGCTCTCGCTAGGTGGCACCTGGTGTATTCAGAGTTTCTGGGCTCATTCACATCGGTTTACTCTTGGGATTCAGGTGAAACCAGTGAGACAAAGCTGTGCTGCCCCGAGTGTGGATTTACAAGCAGGGAGGGAGGTGTGGAATGTGCAGGTTGAGGTGATTCAGGAAATGGATGGGAGAGGACAGTAAAGGAAAATATCTTTTCATGGAGTGAGAATGTTCATTTTGCACCTGGAGAATGTTTGTGTTTCTCTGCAGGAAAGGTTTGAAGCACTTTTCACAGTCTATGACGAGCAGGTGACATTCCAGCTGTTCAAGAGCTTCAGGAGGGTGAGGATAAACTTCAGCAACCCCGAGGCAGCGGCCCGGGCTCGGATAGAGCTGCACGAGACCGAGTTCAGTGGGAAGAAGCTGAAGCTCTACTTTGCACAGGTACAGTGGGACACAGACACCTTGCACCTCTGTCCTTGTTCCCTTATTCCTCCTTTGCCCATGAGCTTCATTTGGGGGAAATATCTGAAATCTCCTCATTGTTCTACACTGAGCTGTGCCAACATTTTAGGGCACAGTTTTGGTTTTCGTCTTGAGCTGAGATTGGTTGGGACAGTCACCAAATCAGACACACAGAGGGGCTGCAACAAAATAAGTGGGTCCCAAATTCTCTTTCTAAGAGATGCTTTGTTCCTGTTGCATTGGCACAGGTCCCACAGCAGCCCCTGCACAGGTTCTGAGCTGCAGCAGCTCCCTGAGGTGTTGTACAAAGAGCTGAACCCGTTTTGGTTTTTAAAGCTAGGCTGAATTAGTGGGGAAATAAACCAAATAACAAGGGAATTAATATTTGTGCTCTCTGTCTCCTGGCTTTGCCTGCAGGTGCAGGTGTCCACTGAAATTGGGGACAAGTCCTACCTCCTTCCTCCACAACCTGTGAAACAGTTCCTGATTTCCCCCCCTGCCTCTCCCCCTGTGGGTTGGAAGCAGAGTGAAGATGCAACTCCTCTGATCAATTATGACCTGCTCTGTGCTGTCTCCAAGCTGGGGCCAGGTAAGGACATTTACCTGCTTTTGTTTGGTACTTCCCTTCAAAAGTGGCTATTGAGGGAGTTTATCTTCTTGTCCTTTTCTGTGAGAAGAAAATGAGTCTCTTCTCTTTCTAAGCCTTCCTGGGAAATGTGGTTTTTGCTTTCTGTGAAAAGCAGGAAATGGGGAGGCTTGATGTTCTCAAATGCTTTTGTAGCTTTTAGTTTACAAATGTCACAGAAATATACAGCACACATGATGTCACTTAGAAATGCATTTGCTGCTCGTGTTCTGATGTCTTCCTGGGAGTTTTTTACATCCCTCCCTTCCTCTAAATGCCAATTAAAAGATTGATTGGATTCAAAGTGTGCTGTAACTGCTACAGGAACTGTTTTAAGGCATTTGGTGAAGAGTGGAGGTTGAGCATATTAAAGATGGGGTGGGAATTCATGATTACTTGGTTGTGCTGTTGAAGTTAAGGGGGTTTTCAGCTGAATGCTTTTCCTTGGGGGTGTTTTTAACCTTGCTCTTGCTGGCTGCTCCCAGGGGAGAAGTACGAGCTGCACGCAGGGACAGACTCCACCCCCAGCGTGGTTGTGCATGTGTGTGAGAGTGAGACTGAGGAGGAGGAGGAGATGAAGAACCCCAAGCAGAAGATCCTGCAGACACGGCGCCCAGACCCGCCCCCCACCATCCTGAGTGACTCCAAAGCCTTTGAGTGTGCCCTGGAGGTGGGGGGGACAATGCCCTGCTAGAGCTGAGCTGCTCCACCTGGTACCAGCTCCAGGCACCCGGCCAGTCCATGTGTTGCTGTCTGTGCTGCTGCTATAGGTCACAACAGATCTGACTTGTAGTTGTCTCTCATGTTCAAGATTTTGGATGCCAATGCTCTGAAAAGCACTTTAATTTTAGGGACTAGTCCCCCCCCCGAGTGTAGCAAATCCACCTGACTTGAAATAGTGACAATTAGGGAGTCTGGCTGTGTTTTGGTTTTTTAAGATGTTGCCCTTTGCTCTCTGTTGTACAGTGTGATGTTCCAAGTGTGAAATAATCTCCTCCTGTCACGAGTGGGTTCCAGCAAGTTCCTTGTACAGCAGTTAAAAGCTGATCTGTCCAACAGCTTCCAGTTAATCTAGTGTTAAACTCCAGTGAAATGCACTCTCTATGCTCAGATTCCTTGCCAGCTGAGGTGAGGGTTAACCTTTGCTTTTCTCAGAAATACCAGCTGTGTGTTTGTAGTTTGACATGAGGCACAAATACACTGAGGAGCTGAATTCAGGAGGGAGAACACCAGAGGAAGAACCTCAGAGTCCATCACCAACACTCCTGCTCTGCTGCCTGTGGTGGTTGCACTGAGCCCTAATTAGGAGTTAATGACAGTGGTGGAGTGAGATATGGGTCCAGCTGTTGAGTGTGCTGTGTCTGATCCTCTCTGACAATCTGGGGATGTTTGTTCCTCTCCAGTCCTTGGGACTGCCTCCACCTCTGAATAAATCCAGTGACTGTTAGGTCCTGGCAGGAGCTAAAACATCCAAGGGTTAATTGTTAACTTCTCCAGTCTGTTTTGTATTTTCAAAGACAATCAGTTGCCTGGCTTAGCCAGTTTTTATGCAGTTTCAGCCCTTGTTTGCTGTTTTTCATGAAGACTTTTTCTGTGTGGCCTCCTGTGTGTCTGGCAGAGCATCTGCTGCTTCTGAGACCAGGATGCATCTTTTAGAATACAGATCTTTGATTTTGTGATCTTGTGTTAAGTGTTTTAGTAGGAGGAAAATATGCCTTGGTATAACAACACCTGCTCCTGTGCTTTTATGCTATTTTATAGCCAAACTTTTTTAGTCTAGACAGATTCTTCTTTTTTTTCTATTTAAAAAGATAAAATGATTTGTGAACAAACCAGGCTGCTGATGTTCCTGTGTAGAAATCATTCAGAAATTCAGATTTTTCAGGTTCATTTCAGTGTGTTTCAGTTGTACCTAACGTGCTTCTCGAACTTCCAGAAGTGTTTTCACTTGACTGACAGCAGGGGGAAAAGAAATGGGCAGGGATTCTCATGGATGTGGAGGTTTTCAACTCTGTGTTGTGCCTGCTCAGGATCCCTCCTGCCACCAGCTTCAAAGTGGGATCCTGCAGGCAGATCCTTGCTCCAGAGACAGGAATAGGACAGAGTGAAAAGGTAGGAAATGGGGTTTGTCCTTCTATCACAGGCGTGGTATTTATGTATCTCTTCAGGTATTGAAATCACTCCAAGCCCAGCTTCACTGTCTCACTGTTCCATGGAATTAAAACAAAGGTAAAAAACCCAACAAAAACCTGTGTTACCCAGCAGGCTTATGGATTTTTGAAATTCCAGAAGTCCGGGTTGGATTCTCTGTGGTGTTTCTATTTTTTAAATTATTTCATTTCTACCCCAGTGTAGAAGTTGCTGTAAGTAGGAGTAAGTGGAAAACCTTCAGAAACAATTTTATAATGAGAATCAAGTGTGATGTTGTTGATGTATAAATGTGTAAAATGTGGAACAACATTCCAGCACTTTCCATTGTGTAAAGACACTTCAAATAAAACAACGCAGTGCCATTCACATGGGATTTGGGATTTGGGATTTGGACTGTGTTCACTTTAATGGGGATTTGGACTGTGTTCCATCAGGACAAGGTGGATATTGAGATCTGTGATGGTGGTGTCTGCCTGAATGTTCTCATGGGCAGAAGGGAGGGACCTACGAGAGGGATTTGGGATCCTTGGGTGGGAAGGAGGAGCCAAACAGAGGCTTCAAATCTTTAATGAGGCCATTGATCAATATCAGAAGTGATTTTCTCCACTCTGGGGTGACAGCCTGCCTTGGCAAATGAAGCTGGAGTTTGCTTTATTCCCCCATGCCATGATTCAGTGCCCCCCACCAGAAGTGTTTCTCCCAGTCACTGACCTGCTGGTGAGGGCTTTATTTTTAGCAGCAAGCTTGCACAGAGGCACCAACTCAGCCCTTTCTGAGCTTGCACTTTGTATAAATAAATACCCCAAATTCTTTTAAAATGTCCTCCTTGAGCAGCAGCTGAAACATGTGGTTTTCTTTGTGCTCTGGAGTTATGGGAGTACTTTGGTTTTATAATAACTGAGAACCTGTGATTGCAGCTCCTCATTCTGCCTTGTCCCCTGGACAGACCCTGTGCATAAAATTCCAATTGCTTCATTTATTCCCTGAAAGGTTTAATTTCCATTTTTGTCTGGGTTTGGTTAGGGGTACTTTTGAGCCCAGAACAGAAGGCTCAAATTTTGTGAATTTTACTGGGTTTTGTTATTTGCTCCACTCTCAGTGTAAAACTTGCTAGGAGAGAATCTTGGTGAGGAAAGATACCCCAGCCAAGCTTCATCCCCTTGGAGAAAATGCAGAGCAAGATCAAAGACTTCTCCTCCTGCAGGTACTGACCCTGAGATGTGAGTGAGTGTGACACAGCTGTCCCTGCCATCACTCACACTTCCAGGGAGGGTCACAGGGTCTGATTGCTCCACAAAACAAGAGCAGGGCCTAGAGAGTAGAAAACACTGTATTTGGGATGTTACCTAGTGTGCTAAAATCCTCCTCTGAACCAGGCTCTGTACTGGAACACTTCGGCATGCTCAGGCTTGCAGAGGGAATGTTTGATTCCCCTGCTGAAGGGAACATATTCCAACCATCAGCAGCATCAGGGTGAGGCAATGGGAATGACATTCTGGCAGTCTGGTTTGTTCTTACATAAAACACATAAAAATAACCAATTCCTGTCCTCTGTGGCTCTGTGTTGGGATCACAGGCACAGGACAGGGACTGGGAGGGCAGCCAGGCTGAGCTGTGCCCTGCTGTTGGGACAGGTCACCTCAGCTCCCTTCATCCCTCCCAGGGGGGGTCTGGTAATTATTTCTGAGGCTGTGGGTGCATGGAGGGCCTGATTTCACAATTCAGTTCCAAACTCAATCATAATGAATGTTTGGCTGGTTTTGATATCTGCTGTGATATCTGTTTCCTCTTGGTTCTCACTGAGACACTCCAGGCTCTGCTGTGCCCTGCCAGGGGCAGGCAAACTGCAGATTAACCAGCAGAGCTGTTCCAGCAGGAGCCCAAACCTGCTCCATGGTACATTCCCTGAGACTCCACACCTTGTAAGGCTGTGTCACTTCCTAGGGGTTGGTAATGCTGTAGTAAGCCTGGAGTTAATTCAGAGTTATGTTTTATCCTTTGATGTCCATTGACTTCATCAGGATTTTATGGAGCATTCCAGAGTCTCCCTTGGTCCTCCTTTGATGGGATAAGCTCAGGGTTGGTGCCTGCAAACTGGGTCACTGATGGTGACAGCAGAGCTTTATAGTAACAGTGTATAAACATTTATTTGTGACTGTGGTCACAAGGGTTTTCAGGATGAAGAAGAGACGAGAATGTTGACTCCATGATCAGAAGGCTTGATTTATTATTTTATGATATAGGTTACATTAAGACTATACTAAAAAGCCATAGAAAGGAAAGGTTTCTTGAGAAGCTAGCTAAGCTAAGAATATACAAGAATGAATAACAAAGATCTGTGTCTCAGACAGAGCAAGAGCCAGCTCTGCCATGAGTGGTCAAGAAATCCAAACACCCACAGGAGACCAATCACCTGTTGCATTCCACAGCAGTAGATAACCATTGTTTACTTTGGTTGCTGAACTGCAGCTTGTCACAAGGAAAAATCCTAAGAAAGGATTTTTCATGAAAGATGTCTGCGACATTTATTTATACATTTAACAGTGTATAAACCTGGTGTGTGCCTCTAGCTCCTAGTAAAGGGCTACAAATTTAGGAGTGGTGAGGGACAAACCCTTGGGAAAGTCTCACCCTCCCTCTCTGCTGTCACAGAGGCTTTGGGAACTCACATTTGCTTTTATTTGGGCTGCTGGCTGGTCACAGGGGCTGCTGCCTCCTTTCCTGTACTACTTAAATTGAGTTATTAATTATTTTTATTAACTTACATTCATACCTCTTCCCAGTTATGGCTGCTGACTGTTGAAAGAAGCCCCTTTGCTCTCCAGAGATACAGCCCAGGGAAGGTTTGTGGCTGGAAAACCCCTCCTGTTTCTAGGAGAGCCTCGTGCTCCTGCTTGTTCATGCAGGGTGGGACAGTCATTGTAAGGAAATCAATCAAGGGAAATTTATCCCCTTGGAAAGATGATTGGTGAGTAATCCCTGCTGGGATTTCAGTCTCTGGTTTTAAGGAGCTGCACGGGCTTCAGTGAGATTGAGGTGGAAGTGACTAATGTGGGTCTTTGTAGCTGTACAAAACATTTGCTAAATAATTGGATCTGGAAACTCTGGTTTCTGGTGGAAAAGCCTCTGTGGTTGTGTTCTGTGGGTTCTGTGTGGAAATCAGCCTGTGGTGGACACCAAAGTGAAGCATGAGCTGTGTTAAGGGTACAAATGTTTCTGGAGGAGGAAAGGGAGAGCTGCAAGGTAAGCAAGGACCTCATTTTTCATCCCAACTGGACTCTGGTCTTCCCAAGAAATCCACTGGAAATGTTTATGGACCATCAGGCCCCCCCTGTTGCTGCCTTCCATAGGGAGCTGGGATTCTGTAGGGAGCAGGTTTTCTCCTGTTTCAGGTTGCATTCCAAGGGAGGTGGGTGGTGAGGCTCTGGCTGCAGCTGGGGCAGCTGAGATGGAGAATTGGGGGAAACATCTCCTGCACAGCAGCTTGACAACCCTAAACCATGAATGGAGCCTGAATGAGGGCTGTGGCTTGTTCCTGTGTTTCCTGCTTTCCCCTGGGAGCAGCATCAGGCCCAGGCAGGGAACAGATCCCTTTTTAAAGTGTGATGTCCACAGGAAAAATCCAGCCAGGGACTGTGATCACACTTCTCTGGAGGATAAAGCCAACGAAGTACAAGTTAGAGGCGAGGATTCCTTTCCAGTTTGATCCTCTTGGTCCAGCTGTGTCGGGGCTGTGAGCAGTCCCAGGTTTTTATTATTCATTCCTTTCCAGCTTTCTGATGTCTCCTTGCTCTTTTAGTATAGTTCTACTATCTCATTTTCTTTTAATATTTTAGAGATCATAAAATAATAAATCAGCCTTGTGAAAGGTGGAGTCAAGAGTCTCATCTCTTCCCTCATCCTGGGGACCCTCAAAGACCACCACAATCACCAGCCTGAGATGGTCTGGGCAGCACCAAATAAAAAAAAAAAAAAAAAAAAAAAAAGCTTTAAAATTAGAAAAATTAAAAAAAATTTAAAAAAGAAATAAAAAATAATTTAGAATAAATTTTAAAATAATTAATTAATTATTTTAATTAATAATAATTAATATTTTAATTAATATTATTTAATTAATAATTAATAATAATAATTATTAATTAGTTAAAAAATAATTTAAAATAAATGAAAAACAAAATAAAAGCGGTAAAGTGCCGTAAAGCACGACTGTCGTAAAATATGCCGTAAAGCGCGACTGTCGTAAAACATGCCGTAAAGCGCGACTGTCGTAAAAGGTGCCGTAAAGCGCGACTGCCGTAAAAGGTGCCGTAAAGCGCGACTGTCGTAAAGCGCGACTGTCGCAAAAGGTGCCGTAAAGCGCGACTGTCGTAAAAGGTGCCGTAAAGCGCGACTGCCGTAAAGCACGACTGTCGCAAAAGGTGCCGTAAAGCGCGACTGTCGTAAAAGGTGCCGTAAAGCGCGACTGCCGTAAAGCGCGACTGTCGCAAAACTGCCGTAAAGCGCGACTGTCGTAAAGCGCGACTGTCGTAAAAGGTGCCGTAAAGCGCGACTGTCGTAAAGCGCGACTGTCGTAAAAGGTGCCGTAAAGCGCGACTGCCGTAAAGCGCGACTGTCGCAAAACTGCCGTAAAGCGCGACTGTCGTAAAAGGTGCCGTAAAGAGCGACTGCCGTAAAGCGCGACTGTCGTAAAAGGTGCCGTAAAGCGCGACTGTCGTAAAGCGCGACTGTCGTAAAGCGCGACTGTCGTAAAAGGTGCCGTAAAGCGCGACTGCCGTAAAGCGCGACTGTCGCAAAACTGCCGTAAAGCGCGACTGTCGTAAAAGGTGCCGTAAAGCGCGACTGTCGCAAAACTGCCGTAAAGCGCGACTGTCGTAAAGGGTGCCGTAAAGCGCGACTGTCGCAAAACTGCCGTAAAGCGCGACTGTCGTAAAAGGTGCCGTAAAGCGCGACTGCCGTAAAGCGCGACTGTCGCAAAAGGTGCCGTAAAGCGCGACTGTCGTAAAGCGCGACTGTCGTAAAAGGTGCCGTAAAGCGCGACTGCCGTAAAGCGCGACTGCCGCAAAAGGTGCCGTAAAGCGCGACTGTCGTAAAAGGTGCCGTAAAGCGCGACTGCCGTAAAGCGCGACTGTCGTAAAAGGTGCCGTAAAGCGCGACTGCCGTAAAGCGCGACTGTCGTAAAGCGCGACTGTCGTAAAAGGTGCCGTAAAGCGCGACTGCCGTAAAGCGCGACTGTCGCAAAACTGCCGTAAAGCGCGACTGTCGTAAAGCGCGACTGTCGTAAAAGGTGCCGTAAAGCGCGACTGCCGTAAAGCGCGACTGTCGCAAAACTGCCGTAAAGCGCGACTGTCGTAAAAGGTGCCGTAAAGCGCGACTGTCGCAAAACTGCCGTAAAGCGCGACTGTCGTAAAGGGTGCCGTAAAGCGCGACTGTCGCAAAACTGCCGTAAAGCGCGACTGTCGTAAAAGGTGCCGTAAAGCGCGACTGCCGTAAAGCGCGACTGTCGTAAAAGGTGCCGTAAAGCGCGACTGCCGTAAAGCGCGACTGTCGTAAAAGGTGCCGTAAAGCGCGACTGTCGTAAAGCGCGACTGTCGTAAAAGGTGCCGTAAAGCGCGACTGCCGTAAAGCGCGACTGTCGCAAAACTGCCGTAAAGCGCGACTGTCGTAAAAGGTGCCGTAAAGCGCGGATGTCGCAAAACTGCCGTAAAGCGCGACTGTCGTAAAAGGTGCCGTAAAGCGCGACTGCCGTAAAGCGCGACTGTCGTAAAAGGTGCCGTAAAGCGCGGATGTCGCAAAACTGCCGTAAAGCGCGACTGTCGTAAAAGGTGCCGTAAAGCGCGACTGCCGTAAAGCGTGACTGTCGTAAAACTGCCGTAAAGCGCGACTGTCGCAAAAGGTGCCGTAAAGCGCGACTGTCGTAAAAGGTGCCGTAAAGCGCGACTGTCGCAAAACTGCCGTAAAGCGCGACTGTCGTAAAAGGAGGTGCCATAGTGCTCTTATTGAGGACACTGCTTTTGCGACACCGAGGTTGGTAACGCACTGGTCTAATAATAGGACAAAGTCACTCTGCCCACGACAGAGATCTCTATAAGCAACTAAAGCCTTTCATAAGTTCCATGCCAACTCAGTTACTGAAAGGGGAGTTAAAAAATCTTTTAGAGTGGACTATAATGAATTTCCCCAATGCTGACCGTTCAGCCATGTTTATCAGAGACTTTTAGGACAGATGCGTTTAAAGCACTTTATTAATATTTCCTGCCGGGCCATGGCTGCCGGGGAAGCTGCTCCCAGCTTGCAGGGCGCTGCTTGAGCCGTGTTTGCTGCACGGGGGACGCCCGCAGCAGCCGCCCCGCCGAGCTCCGCCCCTGCTGCGACTCCGCCCCTTGCCGCCGCGAGTCTTCAACAGGACACGCCCCCCCCCTCCCGTCGGACCCCACGGCTCCGGTACCCGCAGTCCTGCTCGGCCCCGCCCCCTGCCCCCTGCTCCCCGCTCCCGCCCTCCCCGCCTTTGCCATCCCGCTGGTCGCCGCGTTCGGTTTCGCCGTCCTCGCGGCCCCAGCCCTCACTTCCGCCTCACGAGCCCGCCCACCGCCGTCACCGCGGCCCCGCCCCCCCGCCTGCCGTTTCCCTCCCCCCCACCGCTACCCCTGAGCGCGGCGGCTTCTCCCGCCCCTCAAGTCCCCCTCGCCCCCTTTGCCGACCCAGCGGGGCCGGTGCTGGCCCAAGTCCCACCGCTGCTGCGTCTTTGCAGTCCCCTGCGGCTCCCGGATCTGCGGTGCCGAGAGCGTCTGCCGCCGCTCCAGCCCAGCCCCTCCCGTGCCTGCCGCCGCTCCAGCCCAGCCCCTCCCGTGCCTGCCGCCGCTCCAGCCCAGCCCCTCCCGTGCCTGCCGCCGCTCCAGCCCAGCCCCTCCCGTGCCTGCCGCCGCTCCTGCCCAGCCCCGCCCGTGCCTGCCGCCGCTCCAGCCCAGCCCCTCCCGTGCCTGCCGCCGCTCCAGCCCAGCCCCTCCCGTGCCTGCCGCCGCTCCTGCCCAGCCTCTCGTGCCTGCCGCCGCTCCTGCCCAGCCCCTCCCGTGCCTGCCGCCGCTCCTGCCCAGCCTCCGGTCCGCGCCGCTCCTGCCCGCCGGGCCAGCCGCCGCCCCAGCCCCCAGCGGCTGCACGCCGCGCTCCAGCCGCCGCCTCCCCCGCCGCCCGCCATGCCCCCCCCCCCGCAGCAGACTCCCGCCGCCTCCACGCCGCCCCTCCCGGGATCATCTCCCCGCCTCCCGCCACCCCGGGATCATCTCCCGCTGACGAGGCCGCCCCGCCGCCTCCCGTGGTCGGTTTCTCGCTCCTGCCGCCGCTCATGGCGGGCCGAGCCGCGTCTTCCACACCGCAGCCCCCGCTTCAGAGCTGCTGGATGGCGCGGCTCCGCCGCCTCCTGCAACCACGGACGTCCCGGCGTTCCGGCCGCAGGCCGCAGCCCCGGCTCCCGTTCCCGCAGCTCCGCCACCTCCCGCGCCCGCCCGCCGTGCGGCCCCCGCCCGCCGTGGTTCCCACGCCGCCCTAGTGACACAAGCCACGCATTCACGGTTGCTACAACCCCGCAGCAGCGATATCCAACCCCAGCGCTGCTTCCGGGATCAGCCGCACGCATGCGCAGTTCTATCTCCACAGCGCCGCCGCCACCCCCCCCCACTGCTTTCGCCGCAGCTTTGGTACAGCCCGGTCCCGGTTCCGAGCCGCTGCGTGCCGCTGTCCGGCCACAGCCGCCATCCCTGTGCCCTGTCGCGCCGCTTCCGCCGCCACCGGGTCCGTACACGGCACCACAGCAGGCGAAAACTGCAGCGCCTGGCATGTATCCTTCCGCGTCTCTCCCTCTGCCGGAACTTGAGGACCCGGGCGCGGCAGCATCACCGAGAGATCCCTCCGCAGCGCGGGACCCTGCACACCCCACACCTGGTGTGCCTCCGCGGGACCCTGCACACCCCACACCTGGTGTGCCTCCGCGGGACCCTGCACAACCCACACCTGGTGTGCCTCCGTGTTTTCGCCTTCCGCGCTCCCAGCACCGAGTGGGACTACTTTGTGTCACGATTCGGCCGCACAGCCACATCCACGCACACAAACCGTGCAACGGGGGGGGGGGCTGGAATATGACAGCTGCTTTAATAAATACAGGACAGACAGAGAATTATTTCGCCCCTGCAAATGCCAACCCTTTGATCCCAACACAAAAGAATTTGGAAAAAGAACTGTTCCCAAATAGTTCCAGAGTCCCCTCAGTGTCTAACAGACTGGGATGAAGTCAGAGGCCAGATTTGCAAAGAAGAAATTCTAAATCCTTTAGCTGTGCCTGTGCTATTCAGCCAGCAAGCTGGTGGTCCTAGAACACGGGTGGCTGTCCCACCTCATGAGATAAAAGAATTGTGAAAAGCAATAAGGGACGGTGGCATCTGCTCCCCATATTTCAAGCAACTGCTGAAAAGCACCCTGGAAGGACAAACACTCACACCAAATGACTGTAAAAATCCTGCTAGTATAATTCTCACAGCCTCACAATATATGCTATGGGAACTCAAATGGAAAAGACTGCTCACAGGGGTACTAGCCACTTACAGACAGAGTACTGACGCAGGCCTTCGTACCCTTGTCATGTCTAAGCTGACTGGTGACCCTCCTGATGATCAGAATGATAATCAAGTGAATTTACCCAAAACAGCGTTAGATGACATTAAAAAGATGGCTCACAGAGCCTTTTTGCAAATTCAGCCTGCAGGAAGTTTTGAAAAAGCCTATAATCTGATTAGGCAAGACTCGTCTGAACCATTTACCGAATTTGTGGGCTGGGTAACGCAAGGAGCAGAAAGACAATGTGGCGATGATATAGCTCACCCAATAATGATACAGGACATTATTGAAAATAAAGGCAATGCAGAATGTAAAAGAGTTATCAAAGCCCTAGGAAAAGAAAAACCCACAGTGCCTGAAATGATGGATGCCTGTAACAAAATTGGGAGTCCACAGCAAGTGGCAATTATCCAGGCAAATGAACTTGGAAAAACTCTAGGAGAAAAAATTGAAAGGGCTCTTACAGCTCAAACAGCGCAAGCAGCTGCACAGGCAGCACAAACAGAAGCTTTACCTGTAAATCTACCAAAGACGAATGTCTGGGCTGCTTTAGCCAGGTCTGCAGGCTCCAATACCATCTGTCTGTCTGACACAAGCCCTGACAAACCTTTTTCAGCCTGTCTAGTTGGAGTACCTTTCCAAAGGGTTTTGATAATGTTACTCCTGATAAATATTGGCCATATGATGATCATCACGTATCTCCAACTCCCAGCCAGAAACACCAAACTTATATTGATAATTCTAAAGCTGATAAATCTGACCTTCAAGAGCTAGAAATCCTAGGCTCATTAACTATGGATACCTGTTACTTCTTTCATTTCCTAGGAGAAGATGGCCCTCATTTAAATGTTACCCCATATCACCCAGCTTATAGCAATATGACTTCTGGGTGTAATCAAACTGAGCTTCTTAGGTATGACGAACCTCACACAGATCATTTTAACAAACTTCCAATTCCATTCCCTAGAGGAATCTGGCTCATCTGTGGAGACAGGGCCTGGCAAGGTATACCCTCAAAAATAGATGGTGGCCCTTGTGCCTTGGGACAACTTACAATAATTGCTCCCAGTGTCAAAGAGGTAGTCAAAAAGAAAAGCAGAAAGATTAGATCCTCCTGGGGACATCAATCTGAAAGCAACTGTGACAGCGATTTTCACTCTTGGAACTCTGGAAAATCAATTGTTGCAAGCATTTTTCTACCTCAGTGGGGCTCCTCAGCTGCATTGACACAATTAAGCAAGTTAGGGTGCTGGCTCAGCAAAGAAGTAAATGCCCACCCGTGAGTCCCCTCCAGCAGCACACAGGAGCCCGAACCCTCGGAGGACGGCGCAGCTCTCGCAGCAGGACAACACCCAAGCGAGACAGGCAGGGACAACGTCTGTGGGCTGCAGGGTGTCACAAGGGGCTGCGGGCTGAGGGGTGGGTGGCACAGAGGATGGGGGGAGCTGAGAGGCAGAAGGGGGCTTTAGGAGCAACTGGGGGGCTCCAGGGTGGCACAGAGATGCTGAGAGGCTGAGGGCGGGGAACTTGACAAGAAGAGGGTGAGAGGAAGCAGATGCCTTGAGGGGCAAAGTGGGGGCTGCTTGAGGGTGACAGGTGAAGCAGCCCTCACACCACCCCTAACCTTACCTAAAAACCACCCCTGACCTGCTTGTTTCTGCAGGATGGGACAGTCATTGTAAGGAAATCAATCAAGGGAAATTTATCCCCTTGGAAAGATGATTGGTGAGTAATCCCTGCTGGGATTTCAGTCTCTGGTTTTAAGGAGCTGCATGGGCTTCAGTGAGATTGAGGTGGAAGTGACTAATGTGGGTCTTTGTAGCTGTACAAAACATTTGCTAAATAATTGGATCTGGAAACTCTGGTTTCTGGTGGAAAAGCCTCTGTGGTTGTGTTCTGTGGGTTCTGTGTGGAAATCAGCCTGTGGTGGACACCAAAGTGAAGCATGAGCTGTGTTAAGGGTACAAATGTTTCTGGAGGAGGAAAGGGAGAGCTGCAAGGTAAGCAAGGACCTCATTTTTCATCCCAGCTGGACTCTGGTCTTCCCAAGAAATCCACTGGAAATGTTTATGGACCATCAGGCCCCCCCTGTTGCTGCCTTCCATAGGGAGCTGGGATTCTGTAGGGAGCAGGTTTTCTCCTGTTTCAGGTTGCATTCCAAGGGAGGTGGGTGGTGAGGCTCTGGCTGCAGCTGGGGCAGCTGAGATGGAGAATTGGGGGAAACATCTCCTGCACAGCAGCTTGACAACCCTAAACCACGAATGGAGCCTGAATGAGGGCTGTGGCTTGTTCCTGTGTTTCCTGCTTTCCCCTGGGAGCAGCATCAGGCCCAGGCAGGGAACAGATCCCTTTTTAAAGTGTGATGTCCACAGGAAAAATCCAGCCAGGGACTGTGATCACACTTCTCTGGAGGATAAAGCCAACGAAGTACAAGTTAGAGGTGAGGATTCCATTCCAGTTTGATCCTTTTGATTCCATTGACGAGTGGACAAAACGACTCATTCTGTCTCTGGGCTGAATGTGCTTGGGGATCCCGAAGTGCCTGGGAGACCTTTGGGCATGCAAGAGCCGCAAAAACCGGGCTGTTCCCAAAGCCTGGGAACTCCCGCTGTGAGACGGGGATTTATCCCAGACTCCTCCATCCCTTCAGCCGCTGCCCGGCGGGATCGGGGGCACCCGCAGCCCCGCACGGGCCCGGGGAGGCGGCGCTGGGGGCCGGGCCAGGCTGGGCCGGGCGGCCCCGGGGAGGCACCTGCGGCGGCGGGGCTGTGCCGGGGCTCCCTCCGGCCGCAGCAGGCACCGGGCTCCCCGCGGCAGCGGCGGGGCTGGGCTGGGCTGGGCTGGGCTGGGCTGGGCTGGGCAGCTCCGCGCCGGGGAAGGGGCGGGAGCGGCGGCGGGGGCAGCCCCGCAGCCCCGGCGGGCGGACGGAGCCGGAGCCGCTGCGGCAGCGCCGGAGCCCCGAGCCCGCAGCATCCTCCGTGAGTAGCGCCGGCTGAGGGTCGGGTGTAGGAACCGCTCTGAATGGGGATCATTGTAACCTTTCTGCCCTAAGACGGTCACTTTCTGCCCTAAAACTCTCTTCCTTTCTGCCTAAAGCTCTGTTCCTTTCCGCCCCGTTCCAAGCGATGGTTGCAGCGCGGTTACTCCGGGTTTGTGTGCGAGGCACTGTGGATGTACCACGGGAAACGCGAGTTCTTTATCGGTGCCTCCAAACCAGAGGGAGATAGAGAGCAGATGTCCTCGCACGTTTTTCTGTTCAGCTGCTGCTTGAGCAGTTGTTCCATCAATCGGGAGCCCGTAGGGGACGGCACTGGGACTGCCCTGGCACGGAGGAAGGGAACCCGCGCGGCTGTGGAAAGCTCATTCCATCGCCGGCGGTGTCCTTTCATCGCTGGGGACGCTGAATCTCTTGTCCTGACTTATTCAACCCTGGCACTATAAATATGGGTTTGTTGGTGGTTATTTGTTTGTGGTTTTGGGTGGGGTTTTTTTGTTGTTTTTTGTTTTTGTTTTTTTTGGTTTTTTTTTGTTCTATACTTTTTTTTTTCTCCAATCTGCTGAGCAGCGTGCTGGAAAGAGCTGGCAGAGTAATATTTAACAGGAAAAGAACTCGAAAGCTCAGAGCATTGTGTTACAGTTCACTGAGTGTCTCCAGCACAGAACAAAACTACACTGCTTGTATTATTTGGGAACACACTGAAGCTGCTGACAGGTTTAAATGGTGATTTCTGGTTTTTCCTGGTAATTAATGTATTTAATGCCCCAGGAAGTCCTTGCTAAGGCAAGCGTAGCTTTTTGTAAACAGCTTTCACTGATGGGATGCATTGTGCTGGATGGCAGGAGGGGTTGATTTAGTGATTACAAACCAGGAGACAAAGGCAGAGCAGAGACTTCAGGGTCTGACAGAGTTATTGTCCCTCTGTGGGTGCCACACTGGGGCACTGAGGCTTTGCCAAGGGGTCCTGGTGGAGAACAGGCTGCACGTGTGAGGTGTCAGCTGCTGTGTGTGTCTTCAGGGCTCTGCACAGGGAAGGTGCCTCACTGATTCAACAGTAGGCAAGAAATCCTGGGACTGCCTCTGAGCTGCTGTGAGCACTGAGAGGAGCCGTGTTTCTATGTGGCTCCTTTGTACTGTGTACAGAATTCTGTACATAGAGAAGCACAGAACAGGTTGGGTTTGAAAAGACCTTAAAGCCCATCCAGTGCCACCCCTGCCATGGCAGGGACACCTCCCACTGTCCCAGGCTGCTCCAGCCCCAGTGTCCAGCCTGGCCTTGGGCACTGCCAGGGCTCCAGGGGCAGCCCCAGCTGCTCTGGGCACCCTGTGCCAGGGCCTGCCCACCCTCACAAGGAAGAAGTTTTTCCCAATATCCCATCCATCCCTGCCTCTGGCAGTGGGAAGCCATTCCCCCTTGCGCTGCCTGCATTAAAAGCCCCTCTCCCTCCTTTTTATATGAGCCTTTAATTGCTGGCTTTAAAGAAAATCTAATTGGGCAACGTGCAGGTCACAGTCTGGTTTAGACACTGCTCTGGATGAGTCAGTGACAGAAGTCTACCAAGTTTGTATTTCCAGGCATGGCTTTAGAAATGAGGGTGTTCCTTTGGGGGGTCCTGTTGCCACTTCTTGTCACCTGTGGGAGCTGAGGGGTTTTGGTGCCTCTCATGATCTAAACCAGGCAGGTGAAATTACTGAGGGGTTTTTAGTTGGTGCTACTGCCCAGAGCTGCCTGCAGTTTGTGCCCCTCTGTCTTGGCAAGGCAATGAACTGCTTTTAATGTGTGTTTTTGCAGCAGCTCAACCTGGGCAGCTCATGCCAGAACCTGAGAAGATGCTTATGTAAAGGTGCTGCCCTGGCATGGGGACACTCAGGCTCGCACAGGGAGGGTTGTTTGCCTCAGGCCACTTTCAACTTGGGCTTTTCTTTCCTCCTTCCTCCCTTTTTGGAGCCTCTCACGGTAAACCCAGGCACGTTCAGGTCTCACTGAAGGACATTATGTTTTCATTACTCCTGAAATCACAGCTTGCCTCAATCCCTGGCCGTGTTCCCGGGGTGCTGGGAAGGTGAGGGCAGGAACAGCTCCATGCAAACCCCACCTTTTCCCAGGTGAAAGCTCTGAATCTGCATCCTCCTAACCAGCACCTGCCTTCCCTGGCAGGGAGCTGCCTCTCCAAGTCCAGCCACCCTGGAAAAACCCTCAAACAATCCCCTCTGTTCCCTGTGACCCCTGTGCTGGAACTGCCAGGTGCTGCTGACAGGTGAGCTCTGATCCCCATCTCCTCACAAACAAACCCAGCCCAGCAGGGCAGGAGCAGCAGAAGGGAGGCTTTGGAAAAGGGGGCACCGCTCCCCCTTGCCAGAACAACCCATCCCCTGTATCTGCCAAGGTGTTTGAAATGGAAACGTGCCCAAAGCTGAACTTTATGGAAACATTTCCAGCTCCATAACGTGGGGGTGCAAAAATAACCAGCAGTGTGGAGAGTGAATGAGAGGCTCTGAGAGCCCAGGCAGGTGTGTGTGCACAGGGGGAAGTGCAGCCCTGTGTCATGGACAAAGAATGTCCTGTGATTACTGTATCAAAGTCCACTTCTTCTCCCCTGCTGAATGGCTTTTATCCAGCACTCCTGATTTTCCAAACGTTTTTCTGAACAGAGTAGGATCCAGGCTGAAAATCAGTAGGTTCCCATGGATTTTGCTGGGCTTTTCTGGGTCTTTCTTGCAGCAGAGGCTTGGTCAGGTGTAACCTGCTGATTCACAGGGCAGGAATGGAGCTGGGACTCCAGGTAAGAGCAGGACTGGCACCTTCCACCCTGGCTGGAGACACTGACCTTGCAGCTCACAAAGCAGAAAAATCCCAACCTGCTGCAGTTTTCAAACTGCACCTCAACTGGTGCAGCCTGCTGGATAAATTAATCCCTTTCATAAACAGGTGGTTTCACTACAACAATAAAAATTCTTTGGGTGGGGGTGACTCATGCACAAACAGCTCCCCATTCCCAAGATGGTTTGAGAGGGAAGGTAGGAAGGATGAATATTTCATGGCTTAATATTAAAATATTCAGCTTTACTTATTTGGAGTTTTTATTTTGGTAGCCAGAGGAGGAAAAAAAGGCTTCTCTAGGTCTGGCATTTGCACTGCCCAAGTCAGGAGCCATAAGGTGAGAGCTGGATGTGGCTTTTTCTGAATTATGCCCATAGTCAGAACACTTGCTCAGCTTTTCATGAAGAGTCTCTTGAGCCTCTGCTGCCACTGGTTAAACCTTTTTCCATATGGGAGGAGGGGTGGGGAGACAGGAACAGCTGTCCCTGAGCTCTGAGGCTCCCAGGTCCCTCTGAGGTGTGTGTGAGCCCTGTGCTGGACAATAGGGCTGGGCAGAGTCTAAACACAAAATATTTCAGCTGATGCTCATGTTGCTGAAGTAACTTGGCCTTGGCTAAACAAAGGAATCATTCACTCACAGGAGAATGACCCAGTTACAGGCTTGTGGCAAAGTTATTTTGGTTTTTAGATTAAAAGAAGAAAACCAAACTTTTAACTTGAGAGGACTGGAGTATTTGAAGAGTGGCCCTTGCAGTTCTGATCCTGCATCCCAGTCAGACACCAACCACTTCTCTTCCTGCTGCTTCCTGATCCCTCTATTCCTCACTGACCTGCTCTGCAGGTTTTTAATTTTTATTACCAACTGATTTCCACTGAATTATTTCTGGCTATTGTTTATCTTGTGCTGTGTAAAATTAAAGTTACCATGCCACAGTATCCCAGGGGAGCACCAGAGTCCTGCCTGGCTGTACTGAGCAGCATCTGAAGTGGGAAACTCAGTTCCATATCAAGTGCTGAAGGATAATTTACTTTTCAAGGGGCAGTTGGAGTGTCTCAGCCCTGGGACTGGGAGCTGAGCTGGTTCCAGAGGGCTCTTTGAAGTGGTGCTCACACCCCTCTAGGGCTGAAGGAGCCCTTTAATGGCTCAGGTTTCCAGGGACACTTGGAAAACCCTTTTAAAACCAGCAAACATCCCGGCTGCTCTTTCCAGAGCCACACTTTTACCCACCAAAACACAGGCATGTTTTCAGCTGTGCCCTTGGAAGTTCAGCCACTTCCAATAACAGACCTGAGCTGACACTGGGCTGAACTCACAACCTCCTGCCACAGCCACGTTGCAATGCTCAGGGGCTGGTGTTTGTCCCAACACTTTTGGAGCTCCAAGTGAAGGGGCTAAATGGTTTTTCTTCTCCATGTTAGATGAATGAAGCTCCTTTAAATTCTATTTTATAATGGAATTTTTAAACCTTTCTGTGATCAGTTTTTCCTTTCCCTCAAGACATTGCTGAATTCTGGATGCA
Source organism: Molothrus ater (assembly GCF_012460135.2). NCBI lineage: Eukaryota > Metazoa > Chordata > Aves > Passeriformes > Icteridae > Molothrus > Molothrus ater. Next base: position 6,202,502 of record NC_050501.2, read on the forward strand.
GAATCCTTCACACTCTTTTGCTCAGTGATCTGAATCTCAACCAGAGGCAATAAGCCAAAATCCCAAAGCATTTAAGATAGATAATTGTGTTTATATCTTATTTTATCCTATTACCACTGACCAGGGGATATTTTGAGGCAAATTGCTCAAGATTGTACCAAAGTTTCCATCGTACCAATTTCGAATTTCCATTCCCTCAGCAGGGCCAGGTCTCCACTACAATGAAAACATGAAGAACCCCAGTTCAGTGAGCCTTTGGTGGGCAGTTGCCTAATTAGCACTGTGAAATTTGGGTTAAGATTTTAGGATTTCACTCCTCTTTTTCCCCTTTGCAGCCGACTCAAGATGACGACGGCCACGCCACTGACCAATAACACTCAGCTCTCAGTGAATGTGACCACAAAGTCCCAAGAACACAATCTCTATCAAAGTAAGGAAAGGACTGGGGTGGTGGCTCTTTTTGGTTTTAAGTGGACTTTGAACTTATCAAACTTCAAACACTACAGTGACAATTTTGTAAATATGGCTTTTTTCCCTTCCTGCTTCTCTCCAGGCTCTGGAGCAATAGTTGCTGCCATCGTGGTGGGGGTGATTATCATTTTCACAGTGGTTCTGCTCATCCTGAAAACATACAACAGGTACGTGACCAAGCCAAACCAGGATGGACCAAAGTCCCTGCTCTCAGCTCACAGAGCATTCCAGGGCTCACTGCTGAAAATTCCCAGGAGACTCTAAGCACTGACGTGCTGATTGCAGTGCACTGGATCTCACTGGCAGTGCTCTGTGGCTGGATCTTAGGAAGCACAAAGAGCTCCTTGATGGGGGCTGCAGGGTGGGAGCTCTTTTTAGGGATTCCTGGTGGTGCAGGGAAGGTCTGAGTGTGCACCCAGGCTGCCAGAGGGAGAGCTTGATTCCTCACTTCTCAGAGCTCACACGTTCTGGGAGGACTTTTGGTATCTCAGGGATGAAATCCTGGCTTGGCTTGACTGGGTTGTGTGGGAACCTCCCCAAAACTTACCCTGGGAGAGGAGAGCCCAGCCCAGGTGCCAATTCCCCTTTTACCTTTGCCAGGCGCATGCGAGTGCGGCGGGAGCTGGAACCCAAAGGCTCCAAGCTGGCAGTGCCACCTCCTGTGGGGCACAGCAGCCACAGCCTGGCCCAGCAGCCCTCGGTGACCTTCATCCCTGTGGACATCCACCTGCAGAGCAGGTAACCATTCACCTGCCAGAGAAGAGATGGAACTGTCACCCCACGGAGCTGGGACTGCTCAGAGCTGCACTGGCAGCAGCAGCCAGTGTTATTCCCTCTGTGAAGTGATTCAAACCCTGGTTCCTTGCTTTGGGAGGAAAAACCAGAGGTCTGGACACTTCTGCTGTGGCTGAAATAACAGGTGGAGGTCTAGGAATCATCGGGATGGCAGCGAGGCCTCCTCTGGGTCTGATAAACCAGGAAGAGAAGATGCCCAGGTTTGGTGGAGCTTTTGCTTCCTCAGAGACTCTGCACCCTCTCTGTTCTGCTGATGAACTGGAGGAAAAGTCTGGACATGCCCCAAAGCCAGGTTGGACCTGAGTTTGTTAGGAGTTACATGGAAGAGGTTTGTGGATTATCAAAATTGTATTTATCTTTACTCATATTTCATGTTTCTAATCTCACATATGTACAGGTTGAGGAAAAGTTCCTTCTTATTTTCAAGTATTTTTAACTATTTCTATAAACTCTGTAACTCTCCATTTCTGAAGGAACTCAATGTCTGAGGGGTTTCACTCTCAATTCAGGTTCATGGCTGGAGCTGTCTTAGAATGCTCTGTCTTACACAAAATCTGAGTCCTTTAACTGAAAAAAATAAGCATGGAAATAGAAAAAACCAGCTTGGACAAAGCAGGGGAGGCTCTGTGCAGCCCCAATGTGCCGCTCACCCTGCAGGGCTTTGTTCTCTGGTGCAGCCCAACTATTTTTAGCCGTTTTTTATTCTCAAACCAACCCGAAGCGAGGCTGTTCTGTGAGTGTCAGGGCTGTGGGTGTGCAGCAGTGGCACAAAGGAATTCCCAGGGACACTCGGAGCCCACGGGGTGGGAACACTGAGCACCATTGTCAGCCACTGACTGCCAGATTGTCTGAGATTTTATATTTTGTATTTTTTTCCAATAAGCTTGGATCTCTTGAGCAGGTCAGTTTAACTAACTGGTGATTTTTACTGTGCAGGAGCTAAATTCAATTACTTTGCAATATTCTTTTTTGGCTGAAACTGTGGAGCACGGTTTGGATTCCAAACCAAATATTGAGACAGCTGTTTGTGAAGTTTCTGAATCTCCTTGTAAATATTTCTCCTGTCCTGGTTCTTTACCTTATTTTTTGTGGCAGGGAGGATTGATTTAAGAATTCAAAAGGGACAGCAGATGCACATCTCATTTTTTTTCAAAAAAAATATAAAGGAGCTGGTTTTCTGTTTCTGTCTCTGGATGTTCTCTGAGCAGTTCCGTGGGATCAAAATCAAGATTTTTGGGGAAGATAAGCCCATCTTACTGTTGTTGTTTTTAACATCCCTAGCCAGACCCACTTGTAGCACATTTTGTTTACTTTCCATTTGCTTCATTTCAAGCCAGCACAGTTGACAAGCAGAGTAAGCAGAACTACTGCAAGCAGCTCCAGTTTCACAGAATTACTATTGCTGGCAGCAGAATTGGCTGCTGGGGCCACACCAGCATTGCTCCAGCTGAAAAATTCAAATACCACTAAAATCTGCATCACATTGGCACCTCCTGGGAGGCCCCACAACCCCTCCTGGCAGCAAAAGCCAGAGCTTGTGCTGAGCAAGCAAAACACCTTCTCAAGGAACAAAATCCCTGCTCTGTGCCATTTGCTGTGGATTTGAGCTTTCCAGGAACAATCCCACACTCTCCCTGCCCTGGTAACATCAGCTGCCTCAGGGCTGATCCAACCTGTCCTGATTTGGCCCCCAGGTTCCACTTCCAAACACAGAGATTTTGGGAATGCTCCCCCTCAGCTGGCCCTGCCTTGCAAGAATCAATTGTGGGTTTTTTCCTCCTGAAAGTTCTACAGGATCTTCATCAGGTCAGATCCTCCAGCTGGAATTTCACTGATCCAGATACTCTGGAAAAATGTTTAATTTTTCACTGCTGGGTAAGTCCTGAACCCAAAACTCAGCTCTCCCCCTGATTTCCATCCTCCCTTGTCCCAGCAGATGGCACAGAGCTCCACCTAGTGTCCTCCTGCCTTCCCACGGGCTCTAAATCCTGTTCCTCAACAAAAACATAAAGCAATTCCAGCTTCAGCTGTCACCTTTACTGAAGTCCCTCATCCACAGTGCCAGGGCTGTGGAGCAACCGAGTCAAGCACTGTCCCAAGTTTGGCCGTGCAAGACTCAGATTACTACAAGTCTAAGCAGATAAAATATGATCATTTCCCTTGGGTTTTATTCCTGAGCCCCATAACCAATTTATTTCCCAAAAATGCATCTGTAATTCAGCCCAGAAGGAGCCACAGAGATCAGTGACCCACACCAGTCACACCAGTTTGTCCGGAGTGGGATGGGCTGGAGAGCTCATGACTTCTCCTTGGGACCAGAAAGGCAGGGAGCTGCTGGAGGGGGTCCAGTGGAGGCCACAAGGATGATTCGGGGTCTGGAGCATCTCCCTGATGAGGAGAGACTGCAGGAGGTGGGCCTGGTTATTCTGGAGGAGGGAAGGCTGAGAGGGCATCCCATAAACCCATAAAATACCCCAAGGGCTGTCAGAGGATGGTACCAGGCTCTGTTCAGGGACAGGATGAGGAGCAATGGCCATAAAATAAAACACAAAGAGTTCCACCTCAACGTGAGGAAGAACTTCTTTTCATGAGGTTGGCAGAGCCCTGGAACAGCTGCCCAGGGAGGGCTGGAGTCTCCCTCTGTGGGGACATCCCAAACCCACCTGGACGTGTCCCTGTGCCACCTGGTGACCCTGCCTGGGCACGGGTTGGGCTGGGACATCGCCAGAGGCCCCCTCCAACCCCAACTCTTCTGTGACCTCTTCAGAGCCCTGCCTTGTGCCCAGGGACGACCTCCGTTATTCTGGGAAGGAGCCGAGGGGCATTGCCGAGAGGTCGCTGCCGGGGGCTGAGGCGGCTGCGCCCTCACGACCCGGACCGCCATCCCTGAGGGAGCCGCGGCCGTGAGGGCACCGGAGATCTCGCGAGACACCGACATCAGCAATAGCTGCGGGGGCCAACATCTCGCGAGAGCGCGACTCACTGACGCGCTCACCCCCGCGCGCGCGCCGGAGCAGCCGCCCTCTCTCATTGGCCCGGCTCCCGCGCGCGCGCCGGCGCTCCGCCAATCAGCAAGCTGCGCAGGGAAACCCTGCGCGGCGCGCGCCTGGCTCCGCCCACCCCTTCGCGCCCCTCCCGCCTTCCCTCCCTCCCCCACACCCCCGGCACGGCTGAGGGGGCGCGCGGTGCACGCCGGGACGGCAGCGCGCGCCGCGGCCGGGAGGAGGCGGAGGAGCCAAGATGGACGCCGGGTTCTTCCGCGTAAGTGCCGGCCCGGGGGGCCATGAGGGAGGGCGGTTGGACGGCGCGGCGGCCCCGCCGGGGCACGGGGGCACCGCCCGGCCCCGCTGCAGGCCCGCGCTGGAACCGCGCTGCCCCGCGCGGCGCCGCCGTGCCCCCCCGCCCCCGCCCTGCGCAGGCTCCTCGCCGCGGAGAAAATGGCGGCGGGAAGAGGCCGCGGCGGCGCGGCCCGGGCGGCAGCGCGGGGATCGCGCGGCTCCGGGCCGGACTCGGCACGGGGGGAGGCTCCGCGGGCGCCCCCGGGGCTGCGCTCCCCGGCCAGGCTCCTCACGGGGCCCGGAGCGGCCCCGGCCCCGGAGGTCCCGACCCACGCGGGGCCGTGTCACCGCTGCTACCCCCAGGCGCGGGGGGGAGAGGGGCCGAAGGGCTCCGAGCGGCCAGCCCGGGTTTGCGCTGTCCGCGCTCTTTAGTGGCCACGGTCAAAGCAAATAAACAACCCTGCCCCTATTTTTAGTGAGGTTTTTTTTTTTTAGAGGTTTTAAAGTGTATTCATAGCAAAAAGAAGTTGGGCTGTATTCGTACGTTGGTATTTTATTTTTAATCTTTGAGTTTTTTCTCTAGTCTTAGAGCTGTGCTGCATTTTCTGCAGAGACCGTGAAACCTGCACAGGGTCTATTTCCTCCATTAATTGAAATGACCTTATTTTGGGGGTTTCCGTGATAATTTTTGAGAACCAATCTAAATTTCAAGGTTCATTCATTTGTTTAGCCCATATTATTTTCATTTCCTTTCCTTGTAAAGCAGAGCAGCGCACATAACCCCTCCCTTAGTTCAGTTCTGTGTTCATGGACTAACTTGAGAAAAATAATTGCAGATTAATTCTGCACTTGTTCTAATGCAGTTGTTAAAAGGTTTACAGTTGATTGACAGCAGGATTACTGGCGCTGAAAACTCTGGATTAGAACTCTCATATTCTTTTAAACTGGCTTGTTGAAGGTGGCATTTTATAAAAACCAAAGCAGCATGGCACAGAAATGGGGCTGTGAAGTGTTCTGGTTTTATTCTGGGTTCAGGAGGAACCAAATGTGAAATGACAGAAATGCAGCAGAGCAGCAATTTACATTCCCCATACCAAGCAACCTCCTATTTATAATTCTGTCAGTTCTTCACATTTCTGTGAAGTTTCAGTGCAAACTTATTTTGTCTGTCTTTAAACTCCTGCAGCCCCCTTGCTCTGTCCTGTTTGGTTCCCTTTGCTGCTTGCCACGTGTTATTATCAAGGAACTTCCTTTGCATTTCCCTTCTGGGTTGTGAAATAATTTTAAAAAACCCCAAAAGAACATTCAGTTGTTGAATGAACTGGCAAGTATTGCGGGTTTTTTTGTAAGGCACACACAGACTGCAAATATTGTAAAGAGTTTCAGTCCCTGGCAGTGCCTGTGCCACAGTCAGACTTTAGGATTCCCATGTTCTGGAACAGCAGCTGGGAATTGTCAGTGGGTTGTTCCCTTTTAATAACTGATGACTTTGCAACATGTTATATTGCTAATTCCAGGTGCTTTCTGACCAAAGTGAGCTTAGAATTTGGGGTTTTCTCTTCTTCATTATAATTTAATTCCTTGACATTTTATATTTTTGCTTGTGCTGAGCCCTGTTCTTCCCTTGAGAACTCCCTGTATAAAATTCCCTGGTTTCCCTCAGTGCTTTCCAGAATAAACTTCCCCAGCTGTGGGTTTGTCCTCGGTCAGGAGCAGCCCATCAGGGCCTGGCTGCA